>NC_137585.1:50348908-50427985 GCF_963210335.1 Falco punctatus
ATTTGAAGAAAGAATGAAATAGGAAGTTAAGCGAGTGAATACCACATAAAATTCACCACAGATCAAAATATTACTTTTTTTGCACATCAAAGGCAACCCTTTTATTTTCATAGGTTATTTAACCCCACTGGCAATCTCTGCAATGCATAAATATTTTTGATGGCATGCAAAGTGTCTTCTTAATGGTGTATAAAGTGCTATATAGTGAGCAGGTTGAACAGTATAAATATTCATGTCAGCAAAGATGCTGTCAAACTCCTGAACTGACATTATATCAAAAAATGAAAAAAAGACAAGGTTATTCTGTTTTGTCAACTCCTTTTTCTCCCCTAGTGTGGGACCTGGCTGCATGGTCAGGGTAAAGAAATGCACCTGGAAGATTGTGTTTTGGTTCAGGTACAGGGAATTCAAATGAAAGCTCCTCAAACTCGACAGTTTAATTTACTTCTCTTAAGCTCTTTAATACCAAACTTATCAGTTCTCTCTGTTAGGCATTAACTTGTTAAATGAGTCTTAATTATACATAAGCAGATGGAGATTTGAATTAAAATTACCTTACACTCGAGTGGCTTTAGTTCATTACAACATATCTTCCTCTTAATCATTTAGGCAGTCTCATCATCTTTCATATAGAAAGTTATTAAAGTATTCTAATTTCCATATTTCTTCAGATACATCCACTATTAAATGGCACGTAATACACATTAGTTGGTGACTTATACCATGCAATAGTTAGCGAATTATTCATGTCAGTAACAATTTTTATACTTTTATGTCATCTGTATAATTTTATTTTAAAGGGTTTATATTTACAGAATGTCTCATATTTCACCTCATCTCAGTTTTCAACGCAAGGTTGAATGCCTCACCATTTTTGCTGGTATGAAAAGGAACAAAATCCACTCTGTTTTTTGCACTCACATTGACTGAGGAATGAAAGTGGATCCAAAGTGGCTCCCACTCCCAGACAAGTGGATGTTTACTGGGTGCCTTGGAAAGGCTTGGGAAAGAGACAAAATTTCTAAAGGAAATCACAGGTAGTCTCCTTTTCTTGTATCTTGCTTTGTCAGTATCATCATCTCTGGATTCTCCAAAACCAAGATGCTCCTCAGGATTTTTCTGGCCCCCAAAATTAAAAGAAGGTTTTGCCTAAAGGGAGAAAATTATTGAAAACTTTTGCAGGTTTCAGTGTGCATTACCTCACCTGTCTGTTAAATTAGTCGTCTAGGTTAAGAGTTTATGTTAGCTCCAGGAATAGAGAGGAGACATCTCCAAAAGACAGCTGGTTTCCCTCTTCAGGAAAGGTATCCTGTGGAGGACATTTGTCCAGCTAATTCAGATTGGGCCTCTAACTTGTACATAGCTTTAGCAGAGTGAAAAAAAAGTCTGTCTTAAATTATGTTAATGTCTTTCAGAAAAGGTATGGACAACAGGTAACTAGGTATGAAAACCTTTTTTTCCACTGTTTTTAAAGGCTCCTGAATGCATATGCTGAGAGAGTCATGTGTCTCTTTTAGACAGAGAGCAACACCAAGCAAATTAATCAACCGCTGCTATGTACCTCCTGGGTAAACTCAAGAAAGGATTGGACAAAAAGTGGCATTTGAGTTCCAGTAAGCAATTTACAGCCATTCACACAGGAAAGACCAGTGGGACTTTTCAAAGACAAAAGCATCCAATATTTCCTGCTAAAGGCATCAGACTATTCTCAGCATCCCTTTAGCTAATATATTAACCAGGTATCTTCAGTGTCAAATAATGGGTCTATAATACAGAACTAACTGTGTTATCTGGATGATGGAGAATGACAACTCAGCCAAAAGGCTGAGTCTGTACTGCAAACGCTGCAGCCATCATCAAGCAAAGGGACAAGAGGCTTTTGCAGAAATAAGATATTGCCATTTACATGAGTGTGTTTAAAAGGAAAGGAGATTCACAGCGTCCTGGGAGTCTCAGCAAGACACTTGGGCTATGCAACCATTTTACTGTCCAGCTCCTCTGGAAGCCTTGTTGCACTTTAGTGTAGACAGTTTTTTTCTGCCCATTCTCTGTTTAACCTCTTCATTCATGACCTGGCCAATGTGGCAGAGTGTACCCTCAGCAAGTTTGAAAGGATACAAAACTGGGAAGAGTGGATGACACACCAGCTGGTTGTGTTGCCGTTCAGAGGCACCTGGGCAGGCTGGAGAAATGGGCCAACAGGCACCTCCCTGCATGTGGGAAGGAATAACCCCCTGCACCAGTATATACTGGGGGCCAACTGGCTGGAAAACAGCTTTGCTGAAAAGCACCTGACTTTCCTGCTGGACACCAAGTTGAACACGAGCCTGACTGCATCAACGGAAAGTGCTGTATCCAGTCCTGGGCTTGCCCACACAAGACAGACATGGACATGCTGGACTGGGTCTAGTGAAGGGCCACAAACATGATTTAGGGTCTGGACCAGCTGTCATAAGAAGAGAGGCTGAGACACCTGTGGCAATCCAGCCTGGGAAGAGAAGTCTCAGGGGGATCGAATCGATGTGTATAAATATCCGATGGGAGGGAAGATGGAATCAGATCGATCCCTCTCAGTGGGGCTCAGAAACAGAATAACAGGCAGTGACCAAAATTTGAAATACAGGAAAACCTATCTAAACGGGAGGGGTGGGGTGGGTGGAAACAACAAAAAAACCCACCTGTTTATGATGTGGGTGGTGAAACACTGGCGCAGGTTGCCCAAAGAGGTCAGGAAGTCTCCAGCCTTGGAGATACTCAAAACATGACCGAACACATCCATGAGCAACCTGCTGTAGCTGACCCCACTGTGAGCAGCGTGTTGGATGAGGTGAGCTCCAGAGGTGCCTTCCAGCCTCAGTGATTCTACGATTCTATGATCAGTGATAAATTACAAGCACAAAGCTTGTGTGTGCAGGTGAAAGCAACAAGAGCCAGTCAGTCCTGTGGGCTGTATAAGTCATCAAGTGCTTTGGTTCCTGACTGCAGCTCACACACACAGAGCTTTTGTCACATTTTCTGTATGAAATCCAGCCTATTCCTTTCAAAAGATGAAATTCAGCAGTATACTGAAGGATACTGGCAGCACCGTTCCAGAGCATGTGACCTCATCAACAAGCAAAGCCCGTCTTATCCCAGTCCATATCTCCACAAGGATGGTTGAATTAAGTCCCCAAACGCATAGTCCTGGGGCTTCTGGAACAAAACAATGTATTTTCAGGGTGGTTTGGTTTTGTTTTTTTTTTTCCCCACAGGCAACCTGCAACCAGTATGTGAACATAATGTTAACTAATTGCATCATATTAGCAGTTTGACATTGCATCTTACTAATGCTTGTTTTTCCAGGATATAGAGTAGAAATATAATCATATTAACACTCTGAAAGCAAACACAGAGGTGGTATAAATTGGTAATGCAATCTTCTTTTAAGCAGCTTGTTTGAACAGTGCATTGGTGTGTGAGAAAATGCCAGCCTCTCAGTCTTTCCAAATAGTGCAGTGCTTGCAGTCCACTGTAGAATAAATGTATACGTTCTGTTTAAGGTAACAGATGTTCATCTGCTGTATGTTCCCAGGAGCACCCAATCTTTTGCCTGCATTCTGCTACCATTTGTCTGAGACCCACCTGTGAGCCAGCGCAGCATTTTCTTAGACACAAGGTTGCCTCGCTGACATGTCATGTACAAAAATGGTGGGGTTTGTTGACGTATATTCCTGTAAGTCTTTCTCTGTTTTCCCTTCCTATGAGTGGGACCATTAATTCTTCTGACTTGCATCATCTGACTGAAAATGGCAGCCTCCATGCAGAAATGCTGCAAAGCTGTTTGGATTCTTCAAACTCTGAAGATCAGCATTTAAACCAACTAATTAAGTTTTCTGCTTGCTGCCACTGAAAGCCTCAGTCAGATATAATTAAAACTGAGCAGCAGATGACAGCAGTGGCATTTGTCAGAATCATCCAGTGGTTCAAATACCAGTTCTGACAGAAATGTCAGGCTGATAACACTCCCATCTTCCCCATGCATGCCAGGAAAAGCAGGAAGAACTTTTATTATATATGCCTGACCGATAACCTTTATGAATCCCAGAACACCAAATGCAACACACAAAATTTCCTTATCCTAACAGGGGATGCTTATTTCCCATGAAGTAAAACCTGCAGCTCCTTGGGCTTCTTCGTAGTGTCTGCACCTTTTGGGACACTCTTTTAGAAAATCAGAGGAAAAAAAACCCTCATCCTGAAGTATGGATGACTCCAGCCTCGCAGACAGCTAAGCTGGAAGGGATTCCTTAGAGGGTTAATGAGCTGAAACCAAATCAACATATTCCTTATCCAGAAAGGGCAAAGCCATAACAGGGCTGTGTAAGCTATCCTTGAGCTGTACAGAAAGGTGAGGAGACAGAATCCTTTCTGCACAGACTTTAAATTGAACTGTTATTGCTAAAGACCACAGAACAGCAGAGTAAACAACAGAGACAGCCGAGAACAAATGAACAGGGAAAAATTACTTCTGAAAACATTTTGAGATTACATTTGCTGCAGCTTCATACGCAGGTTTCCCCTGTTTTGTCTCTTCAGTTTTGCCAGCACATTTATAATATGCTCTTCCTGCCACTCTGTCTTTTTGGCTTGAGAGTACGGCCATTTTCTTCTTTTTCTCCCCCCACCCCTCACCCCTTGTTTTAACTAAATGGAGAGCAAAAAAGGAGAACACGTGGGAAGGGGAATCAGTGCCACTTTGAAGCGGTAGCGGTGCCAGTGTTGTCTCAAAGTCCCTTGGCTCTGCTCTTGCCTGTAGCGATTGCGTGCTGTCTGCCTGTTGGCCAGAAAGCAGCCCTCGTCCCAGCAGCCCAAAGGGAAGGCACCTGCCGGTTGTGCCTTCTTAGCAGTCCCCAGGGGAAGAGCCATGCAGTGGGTGGCCCAGCGCCTCGGCCTGAGGGTGCTGAGCTGGGGCAGCGGGGTGAGCAGGGTGCAGTGCTGCTGCTTATCATTCCACTGGGCTGAGGCAGGTCCGTACAACGCGAGCTGGCTGCAGGGAACAAGTAGCTGTGGAGTGGAGGTGCATGTTGCAAATGCCTGAGTGGGCTGCTCGGGATTTTTACTTACTATAACTGAGCTGCAAAGACGTGACAAACCATTAAAAATAAGCTTGGACGCTGCTATTGAGCAATAATTATCTTATGGTCACAAAAGAAACCACCAGCCCTAATACAGTTTTTAAAATGTTGTATTTGTAGAGGTGAAACTGATCGTTTACTCTTCTGCTTCACTACTCTTACCATCAGGAAAATAATTTCTCCTGGCCATAGTCAGGCCTGAGGCCATGTTCTGATGTTGTGCCTGAACTATCTTGAGAGGTTTTCCTCCTGGGGATGTGCAAATATTTCATTATATTGCTTTTTTGTATGACTGGTGAGCAGGCTCTTATCCCATCTACCCACAGGAGAACTTGTATTATTACCTCAGCTCTGCAGCAGTTTGGATTTGCAGACAATGATCTGTGATCTGGTCAGGATCAGTGTTTCTCTATTGGTGTCAATCTCAGCAGACCACATCACACTGTGCCACACGCTGAATGCAAGGGCATCGTATTCTGCCTGAGCTCTTTCCTTAGTAGTAAGTAATCAAAGAACATTTACACTTTTCCTTTCTTTTGACCTTTACGAGATATGTAGGCACCTTAATCAGGATGTTTTGAGATGAGAGCGAAGTCTGGAAGGATTCTATTCTGGGATGTAAAGGTCTCAGGGATCATCCTTAGTATTTGTGGCAGAACTGCAACAAAATTAACATATTACAACAGATTGTGTCAGGCTGGATTGTAAACTTTTCTGAAGCAGGGTGAGCAGAAAGGTCACATTCCTCATCAGTTCATATACCAGGCTTCGTGAGGGTATCTGAAGAGGTTAAATTCTTCTTCCATGAAATAAACCCAGAATTTTCCATTTTCAGGTCTCAGCTGTGCCTCTGAATTTCCATTTACTTGGAGCAAGGCAGCTACCTTCATTACACAGGCACATTATTTTTGTTTCAGAAAGGAACCTTGTTTAAATTATTACACGCCATTAGCAAAGGCCCTTTTGTGGTGACTGCAGTTAATACAGAGTTCTTTCCATCTTGCTCACCTACACACAAGTGCATATTGTGCCCTTTGTATTCTGTCAACTGAAGGACCTGTAGAATGATCTCTGCCCCCAAAATTGATTTAACACCTTTTGCTATTATGCAAATAAAATGGGAAAAAATAGTTTCCTGATTTCTTTCAATGAGCTGAAGCTGGCAGCTCAGGACTGCTTACTCAGGTCGCAGCGTATAATGGGAAATGCCTACACATCCGTGTCTGTCAAACCACACAATAGGAGCGCCGCTGAGCACTGTGGCACCGTCAGATTCAGAGCCAGGATAATGGCATTGCAGCTCAAGTGGAAGGATGAGCTTGCCCCAGCGTCACCCTTCAGCTTGCTATCGAAGTGACAGGCTATTTTCCATTGGTGGTTTGGAAGTATTTTTATTTTATTAATGCTCTCATCAAAGAACAAAACCAGAGTTTTCTCTTCTGTTAAACACTGCTGCAAAACCTCACAGCTCCCAACGGCTTTGTCTGGGCCCACACTGACTCTGGGCAAGCCAGGTAAATCCATGAGCTTCCCTTCCCTCGTGCCTGCCTTCGCCTCCACGTGCCTGGGCCGGTGAGCAGTGCCAGCTGGCTGAAGGTGTCAGGCCACTGTTTTGGAGATGCAGCCTGCTCTTGTGGAAAGAGGCAGCCACCTTCACCAGTGCGGGGGCCGCGCATGAGCATCTGCCATGCTTCATGGCATGGTGAACAATGCAAGGTTATCACCAAAAAGCCAGTGAGCTCTTTTGAGAAGATATTTTCTCCCTAGGACATGTCCCACAGAACTACAGCCCAATCCTAGATAAAATACTGCATTTTAATATTTTTTCCTTTTCATTTCATTTTGTGTCTACACTTTTTTTTTTTTTTTTTTTTACAAAAGCATGCTGCCTTTCAATTAACATAGTAATGACCTATTGTCACCTGTTACCATGCTAATCCTGAGCTGGTGTGAAATTACTTTAAAATAAACACTATGCAGTTCTGACTTTCAATTAATTTTTCACATGCTGTGCTAAATCAGATTAACTGTACCCCACCCTTTTGACCACAGACATAATTCCTTCCTTATAATGAAATAGAGGATTAATTTATATGAAGCATATCTATATGCATTTGCAAATAAATGTAAAGATAGACTTTGTACCACATTTGCATTGCTTGCTGTGTCAGGTTGAGTACAGACTTCCTGAGATTATTAATTTTCAGTGGGATGGTGAAGGATATTGCTGGCTTTTTTAATTATTATTATTTTCACTAAGTGTCTACAACTAAGAATGGGTAAAGAAATGGAATACTAAGAGATTGGTACCTTCCACAGGGAATTATGTATAATGCTGTACAGCGTTATGATGAACTGAAAAAAAGTAAACACTGCAAAATTAACCCAATCACCATTAATTTACCGAATTGCCTGTCATCCTTCTTGGATGTACATATTTACAACCTGACCAAATGTAATAAATGGAGCTATTTGGTCTTTCTAATAGTCATTAGCATTATGAAGATGGTCGATAGCTTGAGCAGTCTTTCAAGCCCTGTACACGAGTACAGGAATACTGTATAAGGCAAGTTTTTTAAAACACCTTCATCTTCAATGCAGAAAAAGCTTACAAAAACTCTTTGTGATTTTGGTAACTTCTAAGTTACTACTAGCTACTGTGCCATTTCGGAATCAAAAAGTAATATAAATCCAGAATTGACCCTTGCTGTTTCTCCATGCACTGTTATTCTTTCTATAGCTTAACTGTGAAGCCCAAAGGTGCAGAATCATTGCAGATAAGAATTTTCTCCTCCAAAAAGTAACAAAGAAAATGGGGTGTTTCTCCAAGCTCACAGATGCCTATATCTGTCTGCACTGGTTGCTCCTTTGATTCAATTCAGCATGCTTACCTGGTCCAAAACCTGAAGGACTTCACCCAGTTACTTGAAGCAATTTAACAACTTGAGAATTGTACAAGCTAACTGTCTGGCCAAACCCTATTCTAGCTAGTTGTGTGGGTTTTTTTTTAATTTGCTGTGCTGAACTAGACAGTTTGGAGCTAGGCTGGAGCACCCTGCAGCTGGCTGGACCACTCTGTATGGACCCACTGGGTCCTCACATCCAACCTGATGTGCCAAAGTAGCACCAGGGTTATGCCAGAGGTTCAGATTTACCTCCCACCCACAAGCCTTCATTTCTGGAGCAGCCTGTGGACCACTTTTTGCAGATTCAGCAGCTAATCCAGAGGAAAAGTCAAGTGCACCCTATGCATTAGCAAGGGTGGGTTTACTGGCTGGTGTTGTACCTTTGAGACACAAGTGATTGACTTCAGGCAGACAAGACTATCTCAGAGAGTCTTCCCAAGAAAGGTCCCAACCTCACCCATCACAGGAGCGGAAGGGTTTTACAGAGTGCCCAAACTGTGTTTAAAAAATATAGCTACTGGGAAAGAAAGCACAGCCTTGCCACTTACCCTCTGCAGATGGGTTCAGCAGCCATGGCTCCTGCCCAGGGAGTAGGAATCTTGGCTGCTAGGCTATTCCCATATCATTCAGGCCCTAAGAAATGTAGAAAAAACATGCCCAACTCTTCTTTGGAATAGGAACCAATTTAAATGTGAGCAATGCTTTTTTAGTACGTTTTTGACTTACAAGAACAAGACTACCTGAGATTAAAGACACTTTTCATTTGTGTTTATCATTGCTTCTTGGAAATAATAGCACTGCTATACACAAGGGAAAAGTCATTGCATATTCAGTGTTTATTGCCTTAAAACTGACATTTCAATGAATTCTTTTTGATTGCATTACTCATACTATTTGTGAAGTCCAAGTTTACAACAATAAACCAGAAAACAATAGGCCTACCTAGCAGGATAAGAAACAGAAAAATGACCTGCAGGATGTGAGAGCTAGGTATTCTTGTCACTGTGATGCAGGTTGTATCAATAAACTGAATGTACCGGTATTAGCATTTGGAGTAATAGATTCCAGGAACAACAAAGTGAGCTAAACCTAGTTAGATCAGGTCAAACAAGCACAGTCTCCACAGGGGGATTAAGGTGGTCAGAAGAGACATCAAATTATTTTTTCATTTTTCCTTAGGACTTTCTATTGCACATCTGTAATGAAAGGTCTTATCTCTGCCTTTTATTATGTAGCTTTTTAACTGCACGTATGATCTGACTTGGACTGATTCCAGCTTTGTTATTAAATATCTGCTTTCAAATGCAAAAATAAAAACACCGAAGTAATAGCCATTACTTTGTATACAATGACAGTACTAAACGAATGAGTCATTAATAGCTTTTTTAATTTTATTATTTCAAAACATTTTACCAAATGTCCATAAAATACTTCACCATTGCCACCACTTCCACGTAACTGCAACTAACATATCACCACAATATATAAACTGATTACAAGCCTTAACCACGTTACTGTAATCTGTCACACACACTTATTTCTTTCAACCATCTTTGCTTTGAAGGAAGCAAAGAGAGGAGAGATCACATAAAATGCTCCTGTCATTGTTGCCTGGAGAGAAGAAATGCTGTCAGCTACCCAGCTAGAATATTCCAGGCAGCAAAGCTCACTCCAGTTTCCCCATCAGCTATTAAAGTATTGACAGCTCCTGTCTACTCACGCACTGCAAATCAACATGTCCAAAAAGTAAATTGGGATATAACAGTAGTCCCCTCACCATGTAAAACAGGTCACCAGCTCTCTTCTCCCGTTGTATTGCCTTTCTGCTTTAGTAGAAACAGGACATTAATGAAGGTGTGGGAGGAAGGTAAAAGTAACAGATTGCATTTCAGTTTGAAGGGGTTGGTGAGTGCTGATGGTCTTCCTGCTTACGCCTGCCTGCTTTCTACATCTTTGATCATGTGATAAGATGTGATTGAGAGTGGTGATCTAGGAGCTGCAGTGCTCAGCACCAGGCAGAGCCGTGAGTTCTGAATTCCACCATGCCACATCCATCTGCCATAAGTGTGTGTGTGTGGGGGGGGATTGCCTAACATGCATGTGGGCCCTTTTGACCAGCTAGGAATGTCATCAAGTCACCTTCTCCACCAGAGGCTACTGCAGATTTATATTTGTTGTGGTTCCTGCACCTGCCTGGCTTTGGGCTCTGCTCTGTCCTTTTTGGAAGCAAGCACAATTCAGAGGGGTGAGGGCATGTAACGGGACCCGTCTTCTAGTCATGCAGCACCAAGAGGAGAAGGTAAAAAAGCTCAGCCACTGGGGACAATGGAGAAAAGAGGAGGTAGGGGGACAAACCCTGGGGCTCAGTAAAAGAGCTTAAAAATAGAGACCTCAGTAATTTAGCTGGGGTGGGAGGGGGAGAGAGAAAGGACTGTACTTTCAGAGAGCATGGGGTCGTGAGTTTTGCTGATAATGGGTAAAACCAGGTCTCTGTGTTTTAAATGTCATGCAGTGCTGCTCTGGGCAATAGGGTAATGTGAAGCATCACTGCAGTTCACACAAAAATGTTCTAAGTAACCTAGAAAAAAACTTCAAACAGCAGGAGAAGAGGAAGCATCTTCTTGAATAGTCCTCAACTGCAGTTTGCAAAATCCATGAAAAGGGAAAAAGATACCATTGAACAGTCTCCTGGTGGGTGTTATATTGTTGGAACAAACCACATTTTCACCAGGAATATGCAAGTAAAGCAAGAACTGGCTGAATACAGGATCCTTTCCCAGATACCCACAGATAAGTAAGTTTGTCATTAATGACATGCCAGTGAATATAAAACCATCCTCCCAAACCAGGAGTTGCTGACAGATGATGTGCCTCAACAACTGAAAAATCAGTTCATTACAAGCTGTAGAAAATGAATGTGTTTTCTCCTCTCCAGCTCAACACCCTGGGCAGACATAATTCAACTGGCAATTTTTGTGCTCAGGATGTTTGAATATAAAAGCAGCTATTCCACTGACACCATTGATGAAGAAGAGCGCAAGGGAACAGGTATCTTAAATGAGTTCAAGAAGTAGGCCATTAACAAGAAAGTAACAATGATAGAGTTGGTTTCTGCAACAACAGATGGAAGCACAGGTATAACTGGTTCCAAAGCTTCACTGCTCATAATCATCAGTGAGCACTCTGTGGAAATGTGAATGACTTTAAACATTACGGGAGCAGTGGTAAAAAATTTAAAAAAACTCTGTTAACTCCATTTGAGCCAGAAGCCTTTGTGTTTCAAAGGCTGCTAGATTAAGCTGCTGCAGCTTGTAATGATCTAATTTTGCACACTGACATGAATGAGGTGCGTGAGCAAAGCTATGGTTTTGCTGGGGCTTTTCCTCTGCTTAAGATCAAAAGTCTTCAAATCAGAAAATGTAAACTTTCTTATGATCTTTCTGAAAAAAAATGAGTTTACTTTTCATTTCTAAGTGACAGCTACAAGGCAAAGGAACATAAAATTTGCCAGAAAAATGGGAGAATATTGCCGAGATGCTTTGTACAGTGAATTCATTCAAAGGTGACTGACTGAATGAATAACTCAGAAAATATTACGCCATTCCTTGGCCATGTGAGGAATCTTGGAGGACTGCAAAGTCAAAAGGAGATGGAGATGCCAAGAGGAACCATGACTGTTCCACACAGACTGGTAGGACAGCCCTGTCTCTGACTCCCCTTGATGCTGGCCGCAGTATGGGTGGGAATGCAAGAGCAGAAGGGCTGGAAAAGCAGCAAGCATGAACCTCACTAATCTTACAGATAAGGGATTGCACTTCATGCCGCCAAAGATCAGGTGGCAGGAGATGGTTCCAGGCTGCAAGTTTCTGTCTCAGACATCTAATAGACCTGAATTGGTCTACAAGAATACCAACACTGCAGGGGGGCAGGATCTACAGAAAGGCTGCTTCCTC
This sequence comes from Falco punctatus, assembly GCF_963210335.1. Taxonomy (NCBI): domain Eukaryota; kingdom Metazoa; phylum Chordata; class Aves; order Falconiformes; family Falconidae; genus Falco; species Falco punctatus. The sequence goes on from NC_137585.1 coordinate 50,360,882, forward strand.
AGCATTTCCCAGTAACATACTGAGCATCGCCCAGTGTCCTGGCTACCATGAACCGTGTAACCATCCAACAGACCCTGTTCAACAGAGAGGGAGCTTACATACCTAGCCTGTCCCTAAAGATTCAGAGAGCTGTGCCTTGGCTTTTATGCTCTGTACATGTCAGTGCTGAGTACCTGAAACATTCCCCAGGTGAGCCTGGCCAGGGGGTAAGGAGCTTCACTGCTGCAGGAGATGCACTTGGTGACACCTGTGGTGGAGCCTTCCTGAGGTGTGGGACTGCTCCAGAGTTCTTGCTACATGGTGTTTTGCCAAGGCCAGTGACTTCAGCTGTGGTCTCTGAGTAACTGCAATAATTAATTGCACCTTCAACAACAAGGAAGCTTTGTCAGGACCAGGTCAGAAAGAGGATGCTCTCCTTGCCCTTCAGAAGCCAAAGAAGCCTACGTGATCAACTCAGGTGGCTCATGGTGCAGTGTTATCACCTGACGTATGAGCAGGTTTTGAGCTCCTACCCCGTGGAAAGTTGAGTTCAAATATTCTTCTTTAGGCTCAATAGGGCAGCTAGGGTGGCAGGTTAGGAAGTGTGTCCCAGGTGCCATTATGGGGCAGAGAATAGATCTCTGCAACTCAGTGGCGTCTTGTCTTCCTGTACTCTCCCAGCAATGCCAGTGGAATCCAAAAGGGCTCTGGGAGGTCAGTTTCTCTGAGATGCAGCTTTGCTACAAAGAAACCTCCTGGCATTTATGCTGAGATAATCTGCTGCAGATGGAGGCAGAGCAACAAGCCCTTCCTGCTCCAGCAGTACCTTATGCATTGATCTCCCGACTCCTGCTTTGCTGTCCTGCACCGGAGGGCTACCTTTCTACAGAAATGTTTTTCTCTGAGAAAACATTTTGGGGAATAACTCAGCATTTTTTAACCAAGTTGAGGTTACCTGTTTTACATTGCTGTCTTTCTCCTGTAAATACCTTTTCAACTGCTCTGCTTTTCAGTTTATTACTTCCAGGAGATGATGAATTCCTAAAATATGGATGCTGCTGTATAAAAGTAATATTTGAAGAAGTTTGCACAATGCATATGAAAATAATCAGAATTTTAGAGTTTTAAGTATTTTTTCTGGGAATGATGTGTGTGATTTGAAAGAACCTTTCCTATCTCTGCTGTATTGCATGCAGCTGTCCCGTGTTTCCTGGCAGAAAAGCGACATTTGTCCACTTCTAAAACCCACAAGTAGAGAAGAAAAGTTGGATCTGTTCTCTGTGTGCTGTTGAAAATTGTAAAACTGCACAATTACTGTAACAAAAAATAATCTAACAAGAAAACTAACCATTTTTAATTTGATGGAAGCATTTACATCTGCTAATGTGCCATTTAATGTGCTGTGTAACATAATTCTGCATTCCTAATTGAAGCAAACTTTACTTGCGCTATATCAAATGTCTCATTGGTTGCATTTCAAATGTCTCCCTGAACCTTTAATTATATTCCTGTGCCAGGGAAAATCATAATAAAAAAAATAATGAGAGGAAAAGAAATTAGAACTAATTCCTGTTAAGTTGTCTAAAGTGAAATAACCACGACCATAGGCATGATGTGAAATCCCGCAGAACTTGAAAGAAAAACTCCTGTTGAGTTCTGTGGCCATTGGGTCAGATCTTCTGTAAACACAGAAGGTTACGACCATACCTGCGCTCCACAAGCATTCTGAAAACAGGTGGAGGGAGTCCAGTGTATTTTGGAATGCATTGGCCTGAGGGCAATATTAAATGCCATAAACTTCTGATACTCCCTTTGTAGATGTCTCTGGCCTTGTGACAAATAAACTCAGCCTTTGAGCAAATCAGGGAGGAGAGACACAGACAGCATGCTTACACAATATATTAAGGCTGTTTAGATGAAAAACTTAAGTGACTGAGCTGTTCGTAGCTGTGAGCAAGATGATTAGATACTGTCGGTTTTAGCGGGGATTTTTGCTGATGCTTTTTCTAGCATACAGCATTCTCAGTGAAACGACTCTCGAGCAATAGTATTTTCAAAAACCTTGTGCTGAATGCAGTGTGATGCATTTTGGCTTTGAAACAGGTTGTATTAGTTTATACAGATTTGCCTTAAATTCCAATTGTCAGTAAAAAGTGAGTAGGAGTCCTTTGTTCCCTGGTGGTGTATCATGTTACTGCTAGCACTTTACAAGTCTCTCTCATACTGGACATCAAAATAGGTGCTTAAGGTAGTATGAGTATTATAGTTCAGTTTAGCTGTATTGTGAAACATCCAAACAGGTAGGCAAAGTTTATGGAGACATTTATTTCTTCAAAAAGAGAGGCCCATGCTCAAGCCAGCCTTAATTTCATACAGTACATTCCCTTCAAGGAATTCTAACCTAAAATGAGGAATTCTTGTCCTTGTGGGCAGTTTTACTGAAACAAAGCTCCTACACAGTGTGTCCTGCAATCTGCAAGCCCTCCTTTGTCATGCAGTGGCAGGAAGTCTGTCAGCTGTAGAAGACACACATCTCATTTTTATCTCTAAAACTGATGATTTCAAAGCAGCTATTTTCCCAAACAGTGTTGTTCTTTCTGAATCCCAGCTTCTATGTACTGTGAAAACAAATGCATTGTGGCAGCAGAAATACAGAATGTTTTGCTGGCGGTTTTGATACGTTCTCAGGTAGTAGAGGGACCCCCGGTCTTCTGCTGAAGAATGAGTCTCACTGTCTGTAAACAAGAAGCCATTCCAAGGAACGGATGAAAATTAATGGTGGTTAAACTCTGAGAGGGAAGCTGTAACCTTCACAGAGGCTTTCTTTCCAGCTGTGTTCAAAGGCACTGTAATGACTTCAGAGAACTGCAGTGACTCATTTTAGATGATGGCTACATAACTATTCATTTACACTTAATGAGTTTATTCCACCAGGTATAGGACAAATTCTAAACAAATAATGCCACTGAATCATACACATCAATAAATCTGAGCGCTAAACTGATTCTGGGTAACAAAGGTAATGATAAAGAGAGAGGAAGTAAAGCTGCCTCCAATTAATGAAAATACCCTTTGTATTTTCTAATAGCTCAAATATTAATTTGAAAATGGCTTTCTCTGCAATAATTTACAGACAAGCACTTCATAATGGAGAAACAATTCAAATTTATGTGCACTCGAATGGTGATGATCTGATTAACTTATTAAATTCTTGTTGATTCTACATTCCAGATGAAGTGTACCATTCTTCATAGGTTTCATACCTTGCAGTTTTAAGTTCTCACATTATCAGACTTCAGGCTCCAGTTGCTACTGAAGGTCTTTTCTCTGGAACGTCCTCTGGTGCAGAGTGGACAGAACCGAGATCCCGGTGACTGATTTCATTTGTCTCTTTCCATTAATTCCAAAGATGTGTTCCCTTCCACCTTGGAGGAGCACTTGATTAAATTTAGCACTAGAATTCACATAGTCCTCAACTGCTGTGGAGTATAATTGAAATGGTGTGAAATTAGAGACACACAATTCAAGTTAAAGCTGATTCAGTCAGGGGATAACCATGCTGGATTTAAGTTCAAGAAGCTTAGCTTGAACCCTGTCAAGCTTACCGTCCTTCAAAGGAAGGGAGTTAGCTTTTGAAGCAAGAGGAGATAAAAATTATCCATGGGAAAAGACAAAATAACATAGTCAAATCAGTCTGCCAAACCTAGTGTCCAGTGGCTTTAGACAATGGGCGGTAATACCAATTTATCTGTAATGTATTTGTCAGCTAGAGCTACCCCAGCTTTAATCACCATCTTCTTGTATGTTTTGTGCACCCCAGATAATTCCATGGATGATAAAAATTGTTCAGACCCTCAGATGTTTTGTAGAAAAGACTGCTGAGATGCTGCATGCTAGCATAAATTATTGTAAATAAAATGTAACTATCTCCAGCATCCCTTTCACAATAAAAGAGGTTATGCAGTGTGTCACGTTAAATAACACAACCTTCTGTAAATGGTATTGAGTAAACATGAACCTTACACCCACTAGACCTTCATTTACCACTCTGCTTCATGGCTAACTTTACCACTTATTCCCTGTCCTGTTTTGACCTTGGGTTGCTCCAGCCTGTCGGGGTGGAATCAGTGGAATCTGTCTTTATTCAGTCAGGAGATGGGCTTGAAGTGTGACTATATATTTTCAGGGGTGACTTAGGTGTTGGGGCTCCCTCCTGCACACCACCCTGGGAGCTGTAGTTGCTGGCTAATACTATGTTTGCCCATGTTCAGGAAAGAGAGAATTCTTTATAAACATCCAACTATTTTAGCATGCCATAAGCAAAACTTAAACTTTCCCCCCTAAAACAGCTGATTCTTGTACAATATCTGCAAATTCTGAATAAATCTAGTTTGTTTTTTTTTTTTTTAATGAAGGGGAACATGAATCTGTCTCTTACCTTGAACACTTACCTTGGGTTTTTTTCAGTGCAACATTCCAGCTTTTTCCATCAACTTTATTTACTGGGTAGCATTATCAACCTCATTATTTAAGTCTGTAATCCAATTTCCTACTTCTAATCATTCTTACAGCCACTGACCCAGCCACCCTAGGACTCTCACCACCAAAAAAGAAAAACTTCTTATTCTGGAGACAACGATCTGAAGTCTGGATCGGTCCTTCTTTAAAATTCGGAGGAAACTTTGCCTAGGTAGAAGGTTTGAGTCTTTATCTGAGTATAGTTTAAATAAAAAGAAGTGTCAGTTTGACAGAAGCATCTGCAGAGATCCAGCTTAACTTGCAAAGGGGTCACTAGCTGTGTTCACTAGGGCTTATCTGCACAAAGACACCCAGAGGAGGTTGGGTGCATGAATTAAGTTTATAAAGTCAGCATTTATATGTTGAGTATCTTTGAGAATTAAGGCACAACCAGTTAAGGACATTTATTTTCTGAGCAAAAACAGCCACATGGACGTTTAATGTGCTGTAGTTTACTCATGTTGTCTTCACATCTTGCTTTGATTCACTTCAACTTACTGATCATTTCTCTCTTGTCAGTTTGCCCACATGCTTTTTAAAAATAGGGCCTTTGTGGCTGAGGCAAAAGATGATTTTCGCTTTCTTTATTAAAACACTTGCCTTAGCAAAAGTGAAATTCCTGCCTGAATAATACAGATATTTACTCTATGTTTCAGGCAGGAAGTGCACCCCATAAGCACAGCTAGAAACTGTCTGCACCAAATGAATGAAGTAAAGCCAAGTCAGATGCCATCAGCACAGACCTCTTATGTCTCACAAAACATACATATAGGGAAGACCATGATCCTACCTGTCTAAATATACTACCAACATTAATGTTCTTCCCATCAGCCTTGGACTGAGTTAATCGTTGCTCAGCTTTTTAGTCTAGTGCTCAGTGACACTATATTGTCAGCACGATGCTGATTTTTGACTGTCTTCCTGGCACCAGAGAAAGGCAGACACCTCTCTTCAGTGACTGCATGCATGCTCCTCTGTATTCCCCTGCACTGCTAGGAGCTCCTGCTCAAAGGTAGTCCAGCAATATTTTACCCCATTCAGTAAAATGTATTCATGCTTTGCACATGTATAACTTCAAAAAACTTCAGCTACTTGGGATGGGAAGGCTTAATTTGGTCAAATGAGTCTGCTTCTTGGCTCAGATCTTGTAACACAGGTTGCAGCCCAAAGCACATTTTTATGACCACATTACAGTGTTAAAAACATCCCACAGCCTCTGAAAAATACAGTAGCAATGACAGAAGTGCCGTCACAGTCTTAACTAAAGCAGTATAAATGCATAAATAGAAGGGACAAGGTGGAGGCCTTCAGGGCATTCCCCTAAAATAGTAACAGGTCTCTATACTAGACATTCACAGTGAATTTTCCCTATTGGGAAACTGTATAGCCAAAACTAGTTGTCATTCCAGCCAGACAGCAAAAGGGCAGCATTCCCTCACCTGCTGACTGAAATATCACACAGAAAAGAAGCCAGTTTTTCCTTTTTAATCCTGGTTGCCAGCATAAATCTCCGTTTTCCCAGAAAACTTTCTATAGAGACCTCTGTTTGCTTCTTTCATTGGCAGTCCCTGGTGAATTCTATTTCTGATGGTCAGTGCCAGGCACACACCACACTTTCACTGAAGGCAACACGGCAGCTATGGGGCCAGCAGTGAGCCTGGGACAGATGTCAGTGGTCAATAAAGTCATACAACACTTTTGCATGGCTAAATGCAGGCCACCAATCTTGCCCTCGTGACTGTAACAGGTATTTGTTAAAAGAATTGCTGTAAATATGATTTAAAAACCTGAACAATGCTACAGGTCCCTAATTACCATTAAAACACTCCACCATCCCATTAATTGTGATACTCTGGGCAGGTTTTGATGTGGCAGATTGCTAAGCCTCCATTATCCAGTAGAGCCAAGGTCTGAGGAGTTGTCTCTTGCGCAATGGAGGGTGTCACCTGCACACAGCCTGGGCGTCATTGGGAGCTAAGGTTGTTTCTGTAGGCTACAAACTAACAGTTGCAGCAGCCTGAATCACTTATTTAGTACTTCAGGAGCCATATGTCAATGTATATCGAAGTAGCAGTATATCAACAACTATCTGAGGCGAAGGACATGAGATAAAAAAGCAAATGGGATCATTTTCTAAAAAAAATAAGGACTGAGCAACTATCAAGTTGCTGATGAGCAGCTTCAGTAACCATTGTTTGTAAGCCAGCATAAAATCAGTCCTGGTCGCCCTGTAGGCAGGGGGAGGGAGAAGGAGTGATGGACCTGGGTGCAGTGCGAAGACCCCTCAGCTCCAGCAGCTTGAGCTGGCCTTGGTTTGGCCTTATGCCATGTCATTGAGAGGTAATTAGTTCAGGGTCATTTAAAACGTGCCCATTTGACCAAATGCAGCACATACCTCATCAAAATGAGAGGGATTTACATCAGCCTTACTGTTTATATTGAGGTTGACTCTAGCTGTAATGGGAGCTATATATTTATAGCTGCCCCCAGAAAGCTTTGCTCTGTCATGTACTGCCTGATGAACAACAGAATGAGATTTTGATACCACATGAAACGAAGAAAGAGGGAAAAGAGATGAGGAATGCCATTTGATGGACACTGATAGGTATTTATTCACCATGACCTAATTCACTGTTCATTTCTACAGCCCAGGGCAATGAATAACATATTAAGTGATATTAATGTGAAATATGGTTTCTGCTCCAACAGCAATCTTAGGAAATAAACTGTCACTATATTTAAAAAACATACACAACCCTTCCCTTTTTTCCAGAACCCTTTTCACAGTTGCAGACTATAGCAATATGGTTAGTTACATTAATTCTAGTATTATTACCAACTCCAAGCCCAGGACTTTTCTAGTTACCCTGCCAAGCAACCCTATTCCTCTAATTCCATTTTCTTCTGTTCCTGAGTACCCTTCACCTGCCTTATAATGTATGAAAGAAGCAGGAATGCAGCTCACAATTTTATGTCTATCAGCACTTTTAAAGATATTAACCAAAGCTGTTTATCCCCTCTCTCTGTAGCAAAGCAGAAGCTTGGAAACATCTCTTTATTTTCTAAAATCTAGGAAACAGGAGTGCATGTTCACAGGTGTATTTGATGTAATATTTTATATCAAAATTCTCATTTCTTTCACGAGGAAAGCAGTAAGCAGATGAAACTGGGAAGCACTAGTAAGAAGCAGCAAAAAAAATACACATAGAATATGACACAAAATTGCAGTAATAGTATTTATGTTCTTTTACAAATGTTCCTATAAAGTATAAATCAGGATAAGGCTGAGATTATACTCCCGATCCTCTTTAGTGGAAGAAGAAATGCAAATATTCTATACATTAAAATTCATTTTTGGGCACTCTTGGAAAAATATGCATCATACAGAGGATTTTTTCATATGACTGACTTTTATCTTGTAGCTGAAAAGAAAAATATCTGTACCAAAATAAAGGAAAATGTGTGCATTAACAGAGGGAAACATCTCGATCAGTACAAAGAAAGAAAGAAACAAATAAATCCTAACAGTTTAATGCCTGTTAAACACAAAGGCAATGTTTACCACAGTTTTGCTAAGTGCGAGATGTGTACCTGAGGTATGAAAAGGTTGCAAAACATCAGCATTTTAAATAAAATCTCACTACATTTCTTAATGAACTTCTGGGTGGGTTTAAACAGGCTTTGTTAATCTGTCAGGCTAAATTAAACCCAATCATATTCTGTATCAGCCCCACTAAATGGCAGTGAGCAGTACTGAGCTGGCTTCAGTTAAAGGTTGTCTGAATTCAACTCACCAAACTGCAAGGTTTTAGGATGGAAGCCTGCTTACCTAAGGATCCCTGTGTTCTCAGTGGAGAGAGGTGAGCCTCTCCCAAGGGTGAATCAGGTCCTCTCCAATGACTGTGCAGTCCATGCTGGGATCCTGGTCCCCCGCGACACAGCTGGGCTAGATCCCCACAAGCAGCTGAGAAGAGACCTGGACTAGTGAGTATGGTCTCCCCCTAGTCCTGGCTTTCTCTGGAGGAAATCTTGGATGCATGGGAAGGAAGAGAGCTACACCACACTCCAGACAGCTTGTGTGAATTGTGGGGTGCACCACAAAGCTCATCTGTACTGCCATGTATATCTAGACTGAAGATGAGGTAAGATTTAAATCAGAATAAGTGTACCTAAGACCAGTTTTAGCTACAGATCAATGTCTGATGCATCTACATGCCCTTACCAGTAGCTCCATTTGCAAAGCATGTTCCTGCATGTCCTCAGGACACTGAACTATAAGCACCTTGCATTGACACCTTCGCAGGAGTCAGGTCCCATCGCTGTTCAGGCAAAATGGCATCTGTTGTGGTGGCATTTGTCCTTCGTACGGCAGGTTAGTAAATAGAGAGTGAAACTCGAACATCACCCCAGGCATAAAGGCAATGGATATGGCCATGCTAGTGTTCCAACCCAGGCTACAAAATTGTACTCAAAACTATGGGATATGTGGAAAAGTAACTGAAGTGCTCAATACCACATAAAAATGAGGAAACATGAAAAGATTTACTTTTGAGGTTTAAAAAATAACCATGCTAAAAGCAAATCAGTTTAGAATAGGAATTTTTACAGAAACAGAAAATACAAAGAACCTTTGCAAATACTTAAACACTGCAATTGTAGATTATCTTTACTTAATAAAGAGAAAGGTTAGGCACCTCCAGAGCTTTAGAAGACTGTTCTGTCATTATGTCTCAATTGATTGGAATTTAATTGTTCCACTTGAGGATTATCTGCCTCTTCTCCACATGATTATATCCTTTTGGCTTACAAATCAGAACTAGTTATCAGTAAAAGTTACTGCTTTCTTTGAAAGAGAGAGTTTTTCTTTTGAGTTCTTGTGCTGAGACACTGGTCTTGATTACATTTCTTCTATAATTTATAGAAGCTGGTTATTTTAAGTCTCAAATTTACCCATTTTATGTATTGCTAACCACAGGCTAAGGGTTCAGTCTATTTCAGAGGCAAAAAAACCCCCCAAAAAACACCTTTGAAATTTAAAATTATTAATCCTTTCCTTTCTCAGGAAAGGTAACTTTGTTCTAAGGATACAAGAGGTCTCTGTTTAGCTAAAAGCTGGAAGTTGGAAGTGAGATAGATGTCCCTAGATAGGTCTAAAAATCTTGACCTTGATGTTCAGATTTGGAATCAGTTGCAATCCACATGCCACCATAGCCTCAGGCACTGACGTTCATCATTCTTATTCCAATGGTCACAAAGGGAGCAGGACATCAGTTGTATTGGATCCTCATCCAAATTCTCCTGACATGCACTATGAATGTTCTGGGGAGCTTGAGTTGGAAAGAATTGTTATACAGTAAAGTGATAGTAAAGTAGTAAGAAGGTAGAAGTAAGAAAAAGATAGTAATGATAGCTTTGTAAAGATAGTAATGATAGTCATATGGAGTGGTACGGTAAAGGGGAAGGTGTGGAAATAGCTTTCATTTTTTATATCTTCCCAGTATAGCCTATTTTTCTAATAGGCTATCATATTTTTTACCTTTTGACAATAACTTAGTATGTATCATCTGGCTATGGGAGTGCATAAGCTGACTGGAATCACCAGATCTGTTTTGCTTTCGGTGTGTGGCATGACCAAAAGCATCCATGAGGTCCTCCAAGGGAGGTTCAGAAGCCCTCACAGTAATGAAAAAATCTGTCTTCCCTCCGAAGACTGCAGAAAAACTGGAGAGCTTTCTGCCACATTGTGCCAAGTGCAATAGAAATTACTGTACTACCAACTGAGCTTGGACTTAGTAGCCTAAAGTACCAGTTTACCAGCCAACTGAATTGACATTTGGATATGCAATACCATGGGCTGACCCTACTTGCACTCCAAGTTGCTCAGGTTTCTAGCTCAGATTTGGGAGCTGTTTTGATAGGTGAGCATAGGACTGTATTTGAAACAATGAATCTTGGAGTGGAGGAAGTCTTACCTGCGCAATTGTTTTCATCTGGCCATATAGTAGTATCCTTGCAAAATATATCCTCAGCCTCGCAGAAATTTTAAGCTAAAGGTAGTTAGATGTCTGGCTTCCAAATCAATGAAAGGTAGCTTTGAAAATAGCTTCAAAATGCTAAAGCAGCGAAACACATAACTTCAGTATATAGCTTTCTCAGAGTCAGGATTCCAAAACACTTAAATATCAATAGCTTTTCCTGCATTCCAATATTTTAGCTAAAAGCTGGTGTATATGTGTGTATGCATGTAGCATGTACACTTATATTTTTATTTACATCTTCTTTAAAATTACATGCCAGATTTCAATGGCAAATACAAGCCTCCTATAGTCACACAGAAAGCAGCCACCTCTGTGTTTGCTTGAATGTAGGGTTACCTTTGTTGTCATGCTGTTCATTTTCCCCCATTTCTATGGTGCTTTTTAGCACAATACAAACCTAGAAATGCTCTTGTGCTTGCCAACTGGTGGCCAGCCGTGAGAGCCAATTTAAGCAGTTAGCAAAATCCCCCATCTGGTATCTGGACTTACAATGCATGTCCTGAACATTAGCACAGCTGAGGCTCCAGCTGAGACCCTCACAGCATTTCCACCAGGTGAGCCAAAATACTAAGCCAGGAGGAGCTTTACTAAACCTGTCTCAGCTGGAAGCTGGTTTCTGCTATATTTTCCATTGTCATTAAATTAGTGCATTCCATTCATAGATTCAGATGCTATTTTAGAACAGTTTTAGTTTTTTTTCCCCAGGCAAACTTTTTTATTATTATTATTATTATAAAGTATTTTTATGTGAATCTTGTTCTGCAGTTTCCTTGGAAGGAGGAAAAATAGTCTCTGAGCTTAAGGGGTGCTTGGTGCCATTCACTGATTTATCAAGTGATCTTGGCATCACACTTTTTCTTTCTTGCTCAAATCTCATGATTTGTTTAAAAGATCAATGTCCAGGGATCACAGCACCTGCATTCTTTATGGAATACATTGCGTAGATAAAGATTTTTTAAGTATGCTTTTTTTCAGAAATGATCTTATTGGTTTTCAAATATTTTCCCTGGATGAAAAGAGATGGGGATGATATCCATCATGAAAATCTGAACTGTCTCTAAGGGTCACCAGTCTCATCTCCTTATTCTCAGTGCAGTATATAGCTAGATGTTTATGTTACTTATAGGCCTAATTCTTCCCACCTGATTTTAGAAACATAGAAGTAGCTTCAGAATCTAACACAAAAGCATTGTCAATGGGAAGGCATAAATACCTTCATTTAATTTTGGGTTTTCTTTGTTAGCTTCTGTCGAGTTTTCGAATCTACTGTGAGTTCTGCACCAGGTCAAGTGATAATTACATAACAGAGAGATGTGAACGATGATTGTGTAGAGGAAAGGACCTTATTAAGCCAGTCACTAAGACAGTTCAGCCTTGATAGTTGTACTTGGTCTGCCCAGCAGCCAAAGGGCTGCCAGCTGTCCATGCTCAGGGCCAGTCCCACCCCAGATGTGGTCACAGTGCGCTCCAGCCTCTGCCTGGCTAGCAAGCAAAGCACATTTGGTAGAAGACGTGGGGGATGTCAGCCTCTGCATGCAGGTGCAAGACATGTAGATTTGGTGTTAAGGGTACTCTGAGCAGGTGGATGTGTTATGGCTCAGAGCTGGACACACTGGGGGACTTATTCAGGTCACAGGACAAAAGTAAGTATTGTACAGTTAATCCCACTAAAAAATAAGAGAAAAAACCCTGTTTTCCTATGAGAGTGGTCAAACACTGACACAGGTTGCCTGGAGAGGCTCTGGTCTCCATCCCTGGAGGCATTCAAAACGCAACTGGATATGGCCCTGAGTAGCCTTTTCTACTTGCCTTTGCTTGGGCAGGGGTGTTTGACTGGAGGCATCAGAGGTCCTCCCAGTCTCTGTGGTTCTGTGACTCTGTTAAGCTAGGGCACATGGGAGCAAGCACAATTTATTCAAGTGGGGATGCCTGGAAGGTGGGACATGCTGGAACGTATCTTTGAAGGCTGTAAGGGAAGGTAGACAGGAAAATGTGGGAAGCTGTTGTCAGATGTTGTTAGGGTACTGTGAGACTGTAAGTGAAGCAGAAGAACAATAAGAGTACCATTGAGATTGCAGTGCGGATGGGACATGAAATATTGCCAAGGGGACATAACAGATATTAGCGGTGGGATTCACAAGAACCTGGGGAGATTGGTTTATTACTGGAGAAGATAAGGAATATACAGGATCCCTAGGAAATGTGGCTTGATTAGTTCCATGGCTCCTGAGAGGCTTGCTATGTTTCATCAAGTTTTCAGTTCTTCAAAGGTTTTCAGCTCTTTTATGAAGACTCTTGGCTGCTCATTGTAGGGGCTGAGGGTAGGGTGGGGGGTGTTAGGGTTTTTTCTCCTTAATTTTTGCTTTAATGTTGTGCATCTCAATGAGACCTTTTTTCACTTTCTTGAGTTAATTGTACGCAAGAGGTGGAACCTGCTTACCATGTGTTACTTTATTATGTATTCTTTCTTTCTGCCCGCTACTCTTTGATACGAATTACTTTGTTGGGCTCTTTTATTGTGGTTACAGGGTGCTAATGCACTTCTAGCATGCCATAGGAGTCATTCATATCAGAAGAGTTTAGCTTTGATCATGCTTTTCCTGTTATCCTTGTTGATTACTACTATTTGCATATTACTTGAGTCCCCAGGTTTGTGATCTGTCGTTTGGTCTGGTTCCATCCTCTCCTGTCTCTCCAGGTTCCTTGTTTGCTTTGCTTTCCTGCTTTTCTCTGCTTTGGTGTAAGAGATGTTTTGAAACCAGTTAATTTCAAAGGCAAAGGTTTGTTTTACACATTTGCTTTTTTAAATTTTGGCAGTTTTAATTTATTTCGTTACAAGTAAGATTTTGATATTCACCAGAGATCATGTGGTGAATTGTTTACTATTAAATCTCTGGTTGAAATAAGAAGTAAAATAAAATGCCAGCGCTTCAAAGAATCAGTATCAAGGTTTGGGCAGGGCCAAGTGTACTCCTACATGTGTTTTCAGGACAGATGTCATTCTTCTGTCTGCATGAATGTTTGCACTCAACTTTCAGAGCTCTTACAGTGAGAATGGCCTGGGTTTTGTGGTGTTTGGGACAGTGAAGATCGTTTCAACTATCTGCCTGTGTCTCTTCTATAAAGATATACATTTGCTACTCTGTTTTGTAATTTCCATGATGCTCCTCATTTTGCTAACTACTTACAAACCTGTATAAGGCGTAAATGGGCAGTAAAGACATCAAAATATGAATAAGTAAGAGTGCAAGCTTTTTGTCTGTGGTTTCCATCTTCCTCTAGTCTGCTCCTTATTGCTGAGTGGATTCATCCACCTGTCTGTATTAACAACTCTCAAATTTACTTCTCACTCTGCTGTATCTGCATGCTCTCAGGCTCATATCTCCTTCTCTTTGATGTTTCACCTTGGGTTGGCTGCCATCATAACCCCCATATCACACTCAGTATCTCCAGAAATTAATTTTCAAGGCAGCCTGAAACTTTCTCTGCTCCCCTCACCTTCAGCACTGTCAGTGACAAGGCTTTCTTTCTCCAATCCGGGATGTGACTTATTAGCCTCTCTGACATCTGTTGTTCCAGATCAGCAAAAATGTCACTGTCACAACTTTCTGCTACCTCATTTCTGGGTTTCCTCCTCGGGTCCAAAGATTATATCAAATTCAAACCCCTTGTTTTCAAGTGGCTATATGAAGTTTCCACTTTTATAGTTGCCCATAAACTTTTCACTACCCCTTTCTTCCTTGTAGCAATATTTCTCAATGTGATTATACATTTAAAGTATGACTATGGCCATGACTACTCTGTGGGGTGAAGAGTAAGGCAGGCATAAACACAGCATCAGCCATGACCTGCACCCTTTTTATTTACCTTATGAAATAGCATTTCAGCTGCTGCTACATCTCAAATCATCTGTACTCTGATTAGGATGAGTTAGTGAGACAGATCTGGTCTGATTGAGAAGCCCACAGGTGCTCAGGCCCTGCTCTTGGAGAAAGACATAGGCTGGGGTCCGTATGTCCCAGTATAGATTTGTATATAACCTGTGCAGGTGGTGAGCAAATAAGGGTCATGTCACAACTCCCTCTTCTAATTTTCCTCCACCATTCCTTTTTTTAATGATCTTTGCAAACCTCTCTCTCAGTCCTACACATTCATCCTGCTCAGGTTGTTCCCAAAATGTTACATCCAGAGCAGTAAGTACTGGAAGTATGTATTCTGTATTAACTGAGGACATGTTTAAACTTTTGTACTACCAGTTGACTTAAACTAAACCAGCCTGTAATGTGAGTTGCTCCCCTCCCTTCCTGGACATCTTCCCATGTTCTGTGAGTACTGCAGATCTACAAAGGTCTTCCCAGGCCATCAGCATGGTGGTACCGATCATTTCTCTGTGTGGCTGATCAAGAGATTTTACAGGATGGTCCCATGTTAATAAATATCTTGAATCAGTCTTTAGTCTGCCTTCTATATATCATTGATGGAGATAATGAGGGCACTGAATCAGTTTTAATTTCCCAGACACACTTTTTGCATGCACCCACTCTCCCCCTTTTTGTGATTGATCACCATTTTAAATATGATGTTGTATATGATGGCTGGACTTGCACATGGTTTTTTAGCTCCTTATGGTTTTATCAGAAAAAGAGAGAATACTGAGTGCATTCCACAAAACTAGGGGTGGGAAGAACTTAACTATGGATGTATATGCATATGTATATAGAATATATATGTAGAGTGTGTATAAATAGCATATATGTATAATAGACATTTTTATATGTGTACATATGCAGATACACAAACACAAATACACAGGCTAAGAATATATGCAGGAATCTTTAAATAATCCTATATTATGGATGCAAAGTGGCACTTTCAGACACAAATTGCCAGTTTTCTTGTTTATAAATACAAAGTACTCCCATGAAATAAAACTTAGAACCATAAATTCTATTAGTAGAGGGTTTCACTAAGCTTTTTTTATTTCTGTAATTTTGGAGGCTTTCTCCTGAGCCAGCAGGATATCTTTTCTTAATGGTACAATAATATCGTCTCTCGAGCATGAAGAACTCTGAGTTCATTTTTGCAGCTTTATTTCTGCTGGAATCAGGTGGAATAATGAACCTCGTGCCTTTTCTTCAGAAAACGTTCACAGTGCACACAGTGAGGCTTAGCATTTTTGGAAGCAATGAGAAATCTTTCAAGTAACCTATGTAGGCATTATCTTTCCTGATGTGGCAGTTTAATATTTTTGTGAGAAGCAAAGATAGCTTTTTTCTGGAGTAGAAACTAGGCCTGAGCACGCAACCTCAGGAGCAAGCCAAACTGAACTAGTGATTTACACCTTTTGACTCACTCATGTTACTAACACCTGAATAAAACATGCTTAATTATTTCTGAAATGGAAGGTCTCCCTACACATTTTTCACAATTTGGGTGACTCCTATATATCATCAAATGTCTAAAAGTATCAACATAGGATGTTTTTATATGCTAAAGGGTTTATATAGGTAGGTAGTGATTTTAATTGAGGTGTGATCATAAATCTGAAACAATTATCAAAATAATTTACTGATTTGCAAGAAATGTTAATAGTAATTGGGGCTGAGAATTTTCCATGCACAGTGAATATAATTCCTCTTCAGATCAGTTTTGCAATATGAATTTTTAATTTACAAATATTAAATATGTTAACATGAAACCACATCTTTTCAATGAGAATTACAGGTACAGGTTTCGAGAAGGTGAAGTGTTCACCTTCTTTTTTGGAGAACATTTTTAACAAGTAGGCCCCTGGGGCCAGGGAAAACATTTGGAGGAATCATGAGAAAATGAGGCAAAAAGAAAAAGAGAAAAAAAAAAAAAGATAAAAGGAAATTGTTGTTGGGCATGTGGCAAATTAAGGAAAGCCTGATGGCTAGGGACCTCAATTTGCAACAAAGTCTGTATTTCCAGAGAAAACTTATTAGACTTACCCCCATATTGAAACAGATCAAACTGGTCCAGAGTGTTTCCCATAACGTGGTATTGTGCAGATAAAACTGCCACCATCTTTACGCTTATCATCCCATTATTTTTTTTTGTGAAAACTGCAGCACCAGCACTTTGCAAGACTGGGTCATAAGATGTGAAAATTGCTGCTTCATTTCAATAATTTTACTACTTTTTTATATAATCTACTAGTGTGTTATAGCCATAGTATTCCCTGTTGAGTAAGCACAAAAGTTTGTTATTTGCCTACTTTCTGTATTTTTCTGTACCTGGCAAGCAAGCAAAATCCATGAATTTTGCTAGTTTTTAATAAATACTCAGCAGTGATATGAAGCAGCAGGGGAGATGCAAAAGGAATAATAATTCCATTAAATGAAAAGGAGCAGGATTAAGCCAGTTCATTTATGTTCAGGAAGAAGAAGGAATATGCTTACATATGATAAAAATAAACTGATGAAATTTCTAATATTTATAGAATATTTCTCCAAAGTAATTTCGATGTGAATAACAAATTGCCTTTAATCTTCCCATCTGAGCCAGGCTTACTTTCAAGTCTGCACTCTCACCCCATTTCTTTTGTGGTACCTCCTCCCAGTTTCTGTAGGGGGGAGAAGGCAGGGAATTAAGGGCTCTCCCACCCTTGTGGCTGGAAAGGCATCAATACAAACTATTTACTCCCCAGTATAGTTAATTATATTTCTGGGGCTATAGTAGGAAGCATTTCTTATAAAAATCCCACTTTAAAGGAGAGCCACATGCTGCCAGCATGACCCTGAAGTCCTATGGGCCAAACAGCAAACATCGCTCTCACGCGATTATGAGGAGCATGCACGGCTGCACCAAAGAACCACTAGACACAATGCAAAGATTTGCATTTCATCCACAGTTTAACAATAAAAAGTAATATCCCACTCCCTGTCAAGCAGAACCAGTCACCGATTTTTTCAACACCAGCTTTGCTATTGGGTCATTTTTGTGGGAAGCGGGAAGCTCGTGGCTCACTGCAAAGTGATCCGGCCCACAGTTGTTGTTAGGACTAATGGAGTGCTGCAACAAACCTGTAAGAAGAGGTTGGATACTCCAAATCTTCAGCTCACACTGCAGCCATTCACCTCTCTTTTGCCCCTGTTTCAGATGCTGATGGTTGGATAATACCTAACCCCCTCCGTAGCCAGCACAGAAAGTTGTCACTTCGCACTAAGTTTTCCTCTTAAACGTTCATCTGTGGTTCCATTCATCAACACACAGTTGTCATTTCAGTAGGAAAAGAGCTACCTATAGGCATCTGGCCACATTTCAGCTCCAGTCTTGTCATTTGGTTTTGGCTAAAAAGCAGTTCAGTGCTGACTGGAAGGCAGATACTCAGGAACAGGAGGTTCTTTCTGCCCTGGCAGCTGCTGGCCTGGCCACACCACTCCCCTCTTCACCGTGCCTGGATCATGCCTGTTCAGCCCTGTTGCCTGTGCAAATCCATGTCCTTCTCTATCCCACCAACCTTCCTTTATGTCTTTTCCATGGTAACAGCCTGAGCACATGCAAAACCAGGTCTCGCTGGGTCTTGTCTGGCATTTCTGGAGACTGTCTAATCCCCCTTTTAACGCTTTTAATTGCATTCACATGTTGGATTGTCAACACAGACAAGACGATGAAGCAATTGTAATCATCACAGGTCTCTAGTAAAGCCCACGGACTGTTAACCTGGTGATCAGAGCTGTTATTTCCTCACCGATGTACACACAAAGCTGGGATGGGATGGAGACAAACCCATGTAGGAAAAAAAAGAAAGAGCTGGAGAGGAATGGAGGAGGAGGAAGAGAAGATTACAGGGTTGTAGCTGGGTTTGGTGCAGCTTGGGAGGCTGTAGGGCATCACAGCCACTCCTCCCATTGCACACGCCAGTGAGTGGTGACAGCTCTGCTCTCGGTTAAACCTGGGCCGTGAAGTTACAGTCAGTACAGAAGGCAGTCACTTTCCAGCCTCCATCTTTGCAAAAATTCTTTGATGACACAAAGGAAATCTGGACAATATTTTGTAGGATTATGTCATAGGTTATAAAACAAAAATGTCGTTTGGCTTCCAGGAAATCACACCGATGCCTCTGGTGTAGCATCCAATTCTAAACATGGGACTGTCCTCCACAGCTGGCTACCCAAGCAAAACTGCACTGTCCTCACCGAGGAGGTACTGATATGCCCAACTCAGGCAAATGGAAACAGAGGCCACTGCAAATTAAGGTAATAAGTTAACCTGATCTTTCAACATCAAGCTGATATGCTCCTCAGCAGTGAGGTCACTGACACATCTGTGTGTTCTAGCAACTACCATGCACTCAGCTCACTTCTGCTTTCCATATCCTAGTGCCTCACGTCACCCTCCTTAGTGTTATGTCACTGTTGGTCTCTTCAAGAAACAAAAGGATGAGAATTAGTCGTTTTTCTGTTAAATTATCCTAAGACAGCAAAAGAAATATCTTTGCTGAAACCTGGAAAGGGTCTGTTCATATACAGCTATGTTCTGGACCTATCACTGGTTATGTTTAGACAGTAGTTTGTGTCTCTCCTCCAATTTCACTGTTTTAATTGCTTCATCATCTGTCATCAGTCTCCCATGGCTCATCATCTGCACATTTCCATGCTGCATTCCCCTGTTCTGCAAACAGATCACTAAATGGAGGAGTATGGGTCCAGCACCCCGCTGGGCTTTTCCAGTGCTGACACCTGAAGTTACCAGGGCTGAGCTCCTGGGAGGCTGTGCAGCTACCTGCCTGCCCTACCTTCAGGTGGGCAGGAGTTACATCAAACAGGCAGGAGCTCCCCCTGGACTGTGTTTGCCAGCTGTCCAAAACTCCTTCCAGTCGGGCTGTGTTGCTAACTTACAGCACTGAACAAGGTGTGGGAATAGACGGGGGCGACCCGTGGCAAGGGCAATTCACTCTTTCATTCAGAGATGGGGAAGACAAAATGCAGAACACAGCATGCTGCATATATACACTCCTGGAATACATAATTTGTCAAAATCGTGTTCTTTTTAGTACCTGATTAGGCTTCCTTGCCAGCCTGAGGCACTAGGAGTTACTATGGTTCGTCAGGACCCCTGGTGCCAGGGTAACTCCTCCTGTCCAGAAGCCCCACTCTCCTGCTTAGATGGTGAATGGAAAAAGCAGCCTGATTCTAAGCCAGTTATTTTTACAGGATATCCCTGCTACCTTCTGGAAGAAAAGTGGGAAATACTGAGTGTGTTGTGCTATGATTTTACAGATTATTTAAACATCCTATGGAAATACCTTACAGAAAATTCTGTGCCAGTAACTAAGTGAATAATGTACAGGAAGCAGATATAAATTTGGGTCGGAGTGTACAGATGGAGGAGTTGGAAAAGAGGGCGAAGCAATGCAAAACCACTCTAGTTCAATCTTCTGCAGTCAAACAAAAGCACATTTTTTTAGATCCACGTGCAGTAATTTAAATCTGCTGACCTTTAATGCTCACTGTGAGTCTATAAAACAATGTGAAATCAGTATTTCAGGTAAATATGTGACCTTGGGCCAGAGTCAACTTGGTAAGCTAGAGACCAAGATGATGTGGTGAGGGATAGTCTCTTAAATAAAGTTATGGTATGAAGGACATTCCCTTTAATACAAATATTTCACCTCTTGATATTTACTGTGCAGGCTGTGGCTGTGAAATCCTTCCCTTTGTGCGTGGACTTCTTCTGCTGTTCACATTTTCATTTTTCTGTGTGCTCCTATTAAAATTCACATCACACCACAGTTTGGTTCTATTGAAGAAAAAAAGAAAAAGTCCCACGGTATTCTTTATCTGATACATTCCTGTGTGCAGTTTTGGTAGCGCTTATCTCACCTCCATTGATATTGTTAAAGTTTCATACCAAGCCTTCACACTGTTCTGCTTTTGTGTAATCTTTATAGTAATAGGGCTAATTCAATAATATTCACACTGCCAAGTGAAGAAGCCCATAATGTAAAACTCAATTACCTTTTCTATTCCTTTTCTCAGTTGCTCTTCTGCTGTGCTTAGTCTTTTATCTTTTTCAGTGTAAACAGGTAGCTTATTTAAATTTAATAGACACCACTGCCATCCCCGTTTCCTTTTTCTCCCTTGAACCTTCCAGACACTCTCATGAGATGTTCATTCACCTTTGTGTAATACCATAGTAATTGTAACACAGGAAAAAAATGTTATGATTGCATGCAAGCTACAGTAAAGGCCTAATGAACACTGTGTTTATGAAGAATGTCGCTTGGATTCCTAACTGCACTTCAGTAAATTATACAAATTAAATATTCATTACTTTGTACTTCATTAGTTCACATTTGGAACACTTTTTCTTCATTATAATAGCCTGGGGTAAAGGGGTTTTTTAATATGGTTTATTCTGTTATTTTTCAGAAAATCTTTAGTTACATTGTTATAGAAAAGTTGCATTTATTCCACAACAGCTCCAAACATTCATATATTCCAAAGACCAAGTATTTTCTCCCACAAGAATATTATGTAGGTTCACTAATTGTTCAGAGTTCTTATTTTAATAACCAAAGTAACTAAATATTTAAACTGATTTTCATAGTAAGTTTGCTTACTGATTATATCCCAACTCAGAATGAATTGCAATTTCATTAGCACGAGCAGTATTTGGCAAGTGGTAAAGCATAAACATGTGTTCTGCGTTGCTGCCTTGCATTGCTCGCTTTTGGCGCTGGTTGTGATACCTCCTAGCAGGTTTATTTGTTGCAGGAGGCAGATGTTGCTCGCCAACCTTGAGAAAGTGGAAGGAGTTGCAAGTGAGGTGGTGGCTGAGGTTCCAGTGGCCCTGGTCCCTCCCAAGGGAAGGTGGTCATGGGGTTGCCTCTGCCCCACAAGACCCTGGCCAGAACATAGAAGTTCTTCTTGCTGCTATATGAAACGTTGGAAGGATGTTAACTGAATTAAATCCCTCGAAAGGTTTAGTGCCTCTGATTTGCTTTCCTCACGTGTTTCTTCATCCTCAGACACAGTATCTGGGGATACAGTCCATGTCCAGACAGATACAGAAAGTCTCCTCACAAGCTGTGCAACACTAAAGCGGAAAAGCATTTTCTGATTGTGTATGGGCAGTAAGCCATGCCAAACCTTGTTCAGATTGAAACTAGGGAAGCTGGAAATTGCAGCTGAATTTCTGTCACACTGTGGGGAGGGTATTCATTAAAATATAATCTCAAAAGAGTTTGGTTTTAGCTTGTTGGGTTTCAGTGAGCATACAGTGGATAGATATAAAGGAGAGATCCCTGATCTGGTGATTAGTAACTACACAAAGAGAAATAATTTGCTCTGTAAGTCAGCTGTCTTATTCAGGTAGCCCTCAGCAGCAGGATGTGTTTGCATGTGTGACAGGATTGGGGGGGGTGGGGAGGAGGGGGATGTGTTGGCCTATCCATACTCAGTAAGGCTGGGGAGCACTGAGCTGTGCATACTGGATGCTTAAGATCCAGTGTAGGGTCAAGTGGGTGTAAAGCAGAGCTGGTGGTGGTTTAGGGACATCTTCATTAAACCAGAGTTGCAAACCATGGTCCATGTGACTTTGCTGAAGTTACACAGGGAACCCATGGAAGAACCATGAAGAAATAGCATCTTATGATTTCTTGTCCTCTCCATCAATAACACAACTTTTTGTCCACTCTTCTGCCAAAACGCTATGTTGAAATAAAGTGCAATGCTTTTAGTCACTGCTATAGGATGCAGTAATATACCTGTATTTAAATGAGGTTGTGACTACTTTAGGTCCTCATCCTTCCCCAAACAGTAGGTACCTTCTGGCAAGCCAGCTATTCTTGTTGTGCTTCTGGCAGCGCAAGTGGAAAACTGAGGAGAGAATAGGTCTTTGCTGAAAAGAAACAGGTGCATCTCTACCAGGCTAATAAATCAGAAACAGGGAAACATTAAATCTGAACAGTGTCCAGCTCTCTGTGTGCCTGCATTTTGCTGCATACTAATTCTCTCTTTTGTGAGAACCACATCAAACACCGATCATGTTCTACCTCAGAGACTGCATGAAAATCAAATCGTGTGTGGACTTTGCTTTATTTGCTGAGAGCAGACATCTCCAGACCGTATTTCAGCTTCAAGGGGATGTGATGGAAGAAGTACAAATCAAGGTAAGAAACCTTTTTATCAGTCACTGTTGCTCATACAAGTAGTTGTATTAAATGCAATAAATAAGCACCACTTGAAAAGTTTAAGGCAATAACCAAATATGGATAAGAAAAACTGTATGCTTGGCCTTTGTATGTTTTATCAAGCAGCTCAGCTACATGGGCCATCAGGTAGTTATTTCCAGTTTAGCTGCCCAGATTGCTTTGTTAGGACCCAGCCCACTAGCTCCATGTAATCCAAAGCTTCTTTAGATTCTTGCAGAAGTCTCCTTTTAAAAGATGTGTTACTGTATTGTTGTCATCCTTTCACACTGTACACACACATGCAGACCCGCAGTCTAGGCAGACCTTGCTCACCAGTCAGGAAATTCAGTTCTTTTTCCACTGTGACCTATGCCTTAATGTACTTTAGCACTGTTTTGTTCCTGGTTGCCTCTTCCTAAACCTTTTGCCCACAGTACCAATGCCTATTGTCTCATTCACTGAGTAACTTCAGTGTAACTCTATGCAAAATATGTCCCTGTTAGTCCCCAGTTAAGTGCTGTGCACAGGTTTGCATTTGCATACATCTGTGTGTGCTTATCGGGGTGAGGACTCTGGCACAGACTATCCTCTGATCTATGTCCAAGTTTGACTCCCAACACACCTATGTAGTTTGTTCTGATTCAGATGCTGTGGATTAATTTCCAGGCATGCAGTGCAATAACTAAGGGTTTCTGGTCCCTTTGTTGGAATCAACAAGGTTGTCCATATGGACATACTCCAGGTTCACAGTTCTTTATTTCAGGAAGATATAACAAAACCAGTGTGGGCACAGACACACATCAACACACGGAATTTGCCCAGGCTTCCAAAATGTGCTTCTCAACTGAGCTCTTCTCACAGTGATTAGAGAGTGCTATTTCTCTCTTGCTTCCACCACCCCTTCCACCCAAGGTCTCCCATCTAGAGTCCTGCAGAGTCCTGGCCATGTTCTTTTGAGGCTTTCTGGGAAGGACATTCTCCTGAAGTGAGCAGATGGCTCACTTCCACTGGTACCACAGGACTCATCATGGTATGTTGAACACAGACAGATTTCCCCAACAAAGCAGTGGCTAATTCTGAATTTGAATAAATGTGACCAAACACCACTTATGAAGTTGGCTTCGCTAGTGGAAATACAGTTGTGTGTTTAATGCAAGAAACACATAGGAACTATACTTCTAAACATAGCGTGAAATTATCAGGATCCCAATGTGTAAATAAGAACATCTTGATGACACAAACATTAAGATATGAAATTAATATCTTCTGCAAGGCACTTACACAGCTTGAGGCAAAACTCAGGATGGTTAACGAACCCCCTTGTGTGCATTATCCAACAAGAAGACCTGTGTCATCAAATATTTTTATTATTAGCTGAGATTGCATGCACTCTAGAATGCAGATGTAATTGAGAGCTCTGGTTATGATTCCTGTTGCAAACTCCAAACAGAACAAAAGCCTAAAACAAAGCAACATTTTTGATACAGTAAATCGTACACCTGACAGATCTAATACTACAGTTATAGCTCATCCCAGCCATGCGCAGCAATATGAATTCTGTGCCTACTTCCCTATGCTTTTAACATGTTTACAATGATGTGGCCTAGGACAGACCTTGTACATCATCATGAGCATTCAAGGGATAAGGGAATAATTTGTAAGTAGCAGGCACAATGCTACAAAGTGGCATGGCACTGTGAGTTGGAAAGGTTTCACTGTATTTGTTATTAAATGCCCTTGCATTGCTAATCATCAAATAAATAAATAAATATCATCAATGGCACAGAGCCATTTCAGGATGCAACAAATAATAGCTCTATGGTTTATAGCCATCTCATTGGTGACAGCTCATTTTACTTAAACAGAGCAGAGCATCCTGTCTTATTGCCTATAGCTTGTCCCTGAAGGATATTCATGGTTTCTTGTTCAGTTTTGGGTAGTTTAGAGACCCCAGTAACAGTCAGCTTTGTTACTCTCTGTGTGGTAAATGGGAAGGAGACAGGAAAGAACAAATTCACCTACTGAAACACCCAGAGCAGATATTATTCAGGAAAGTCACAAAGCAGGGGGGAGGAGAAAGATATATAAAAAAAGTAGCACATGATAAAATACTCTAAAATTTACCTTTGGTATTTGGTGTTGGTGGTGCAGGAAGATTAAAAAAACATGGAGACAGAAGGGTACAGCCCCAGAAGGACCTAGGAGTGGCAGCATGACAAGTGCCAGCCTCTAGAGTGTGTTCCCATGTGCTACTGACAGCTCTCATCTCCCCACAGGCAACTGGCAACACGTGACTGAGTCTGACTGGTGTTCATGAAATCTAAAACACTGTGTGGAGGCCTTCCTGACTTAGGGTGCCTCTTAACATTCTCTGAGATGCAGGTGCTTTGGAGTGGACATCAGTGAATGCCTCTGGGCTCTGCCGAGCCTTCTACTTGAACATGCACCTGTGCCAGCCTTGTCCTACAAAACCCAGGTAAAGGAAGTGGTCACCTTTCCTCACACAATAGCTCGGTTCTTGGACCCATCCAGAGGAAAAGTGTGAGGTTGGATTGCAATTTCTCTGCTGCCCAAATTTTCCCACCTCCCAAGCCATGTGCTAATCACCTGCAGTGGCACATGTGGCCAGGGTATCCCATCTCAGGGAGAAGGACACCTGAGCTCCAGGTCAGTGCCTGTGGGGCATTGCAAGACCTTGTATCCACTGGCTGAGAGGCAGCCCATGGAAGGTAAGTGACCTGGCTGCCCCTCTGCCTCTGCCACCAGCACACAACTAAGCATGCCACACAGAAAGAACAGCCTCGACACCAACAGTGGGCATCTCCCCTTGTCGACCAAGAAAAACTCACATTAGAAGCAAGGGTGTAAGATGTTCTGTAGATACAAATTGCATGAATCGTTTATAAAGAAAAAGTTTAAGGAACTGAATAAAGGGTTACGGCTGTCTCACTATATTATACAGCTCTCTAACAAACGTAAAATGGAAATGCAGATACAAATCTACAAAGTTGTAAATACTGTTCTGCAGTTACTATGTTTTCTGCACTCACAGATCTCATGAAAAGGTCTCAGTGCTTTTAGGTGGAATTGTATTTTGTTTCCTGAGCCTATGACAACTACTTAGAATACAGAGTAAAATAATACTTCAGTTATACTATTTCAGATACATAACAAATAAAACTTAGTACTTATTTTTCTGGTTTTGCAAGCTCTTCTGACTAGGATTCTTGAAAAGTAATGATGAATCTCCCCATTTTTTAATTCCTCTTCACTCCTGAAATAAACATTTCAAAGGCATAAATGAGATGAGGCCAGGGACAGATTTGTAATATTTCATCCTTTCCTGGAAACAATAAGAAATCAGATAAGTACCTCAAGCAGAGTGCATTAAAGGTGACAGAACAGAGATCTTGCAGAGACCTCATCAAACACAGACAATATTCAGCATTAATTCGGTGTCCATTTTGATTCGTTGCAGTTGGATGGGAAATGAGGCTTGAGTGACAACTTTATTTGGTAAGTCATAGGCTGCTGAAAATTTTATGAAATGATGCAACATACATGCAAAACAATGGGGCTTTTTATTAGCAATGCTTGATAAGATACAGTGAAAATGTGAGTAATTTTCATTAGCTATTTGTCAATAAAAGGCATGGAAAATAAATTAGATTAAAACCCTGCTCTGCATAATTCTGTCTTTGTGTTTGCAGAAGAAACCTTATCACAATACCTTTTAATAATATGAAGCTTCTATTGCAGTGTTTGTTGTTTTACCCCATTATGCCAGGAATACTAATTGTTCACTTCATTTTGCCTTCAGCCAAAGCTCCCATTTGTGATTTGGAGCATTACCCTTTACAATACTCTTACATCAGTGGTGCTTATGAAACATCTGGCAGTTTCATGCTGTGGACACCATCTTAACCAAAGGTGCATTTTCAGATGCAGACTCTCAGCTTCTTTCAGAAAAGCTAGTGCGTGTGTGTGTGTAATGGCTTGTGTCCTGTGCAAGGACAATCATATTGTACCTAATGCTGAATTAAAACCAGCAGAGAGAGTCAGAGATAAAAAAGGTGAGGAGAGTGCACAGCCCCAGGGCACTATAATGAATATCATTCTCATGGAAGGTGTCATTACTGCTGGCATTTGAGATTGAAAATAGGAAAAGTTATATTAAACCTCTCTCATAATAATAGCAATAACAATCTTTTAGAATAATTTTAAAATTAACCTTATTAGTAAACTCATCTAGGTTTCGTTCTTTCCCTGATTCCCAGCAGAGGAATCCTTCAGAGGGCTAACGCCAGCTATGTGTTTCCTTCTCTTCTGACAGCTTTCCTTGAACTCTACATGGAAATCAACTTACCTCCTCATTCTTCATACAGGCGGCAGCTTCTACATAGAAATATTCCTTTAAACAGAAGCCAATTAAAAGGCTGGCAAACTGTTTTCAGAAATGAAAGCTGTTTGTTCCAAAGCACTGAACACCAGAGCCAACTACAGAGAAAAAATACCAATTTTCTTTTTCCAATTTAAAAGCAAACCTATCCTGTTGCAAGATACTTCTAAGTGACATAGGGCAAAAGGAAGAAACCATTGTTAAATATAGAATAATAATAATTTTCCTTGGCTTTCTGTAGTAGCGCACAAATATCTGTGAGTAATGCCCCAATGCTACCAGTGAGCAGGGCACTTAATAAAACCCAAACAACTGTCACACATAGGTTATAAGGTCATTTCTCACACGTAAGATAAACTGGAAATCCATCCAAAGGACGGAAACTGAGAAAGTGTTATGAAGTTTACTGGAAAATAAAAAATGAGTTTCACATGTTATTTTTTTTCTCAAGGGCATTTTGATAAACATATGCATACACTGTCAATGGATACCTTACCCATGAAAAGGGAAAGAAATCAGTATCCTAGAGATTTAAAACACTAAGTGTCCTTTAACGGCACATTATGTTACTGTTGATTATATAAACACAATAAAAATGTACAATTATGCAATGACGCAGCTCGCAGTCCATTTTAGAGCTGTTTCCTAGTTATATTTGAAATACCGTAGGTAAGTTTTATTATTGCCTCATGGAATACAAAACTGAAACACAGGATACAAGGTCAAAGGCCATATTGATTTAACTCTGGTTCCCTAAATGAAGCATCAAAATCCAAACCCAGAGCAGTAAGTAGGTGGCTGGGTTTCAAGGGCGATGTTCTCTTGCAGCCCTGTGTGTGGCTGCCCCCTTTGAGAGTCAGTGGAGGCTACAGCTGTACGGCTTCTCTCAAAATCAAAATTTCCTGATTCACCCTTTAGGCAATCAGACTCAAGCGTTTTGTTTTAAATTAGACATTTAACATTTACAGGGTGTGGGGGTTGGGGGGGCTGAGCGAGTCAGGAGCAGCAAGCCCGCTGCTTTAACCACCGACTGGAGGGCACGCGGACCGGCCTCCATGCCGAGGGTCCCTCAGTGTGCATTTTCCCAGGGGCTGCCTTTGACTTCCAGTGACCTAGATCACAATGGCACTGTCCTGCTGGTAGCTGGCACCGTCCAGCTGAATATACGAAGTCAATTTTTCAGCAAAGACTTTGGCTCCCTATTTACTCCCGGCTGCTGTGGGAAGTGTTGCCTCTATTCATGATAAAGGCGAATGTAGCTTGGGGCCTGGCTGTCTGGGATCCTACCTTCTGCCTCATGATCGTCCATGGCAACTGGGGTCATGCGGAGTGCCGGCGCTAGCAATCCTCATATTTCAGTGGCTCTTCTGCAGCAAGAGACCCCTGTGCATTTGGAGACAGTCTGAATACAGGCGCCTTTCCAGCGTCTGGGATGTGGGATGTTTCTCGTCTCTGAGGCAGGGAGGTGGAATTGGCAGGGATCTCCATTCCAATCATCTTTCTGTCTTTTGCCTTTGAAAAGAGACAGATCTGTGTGCATTTTATTAAATTACACCAAGCTAAGTCAATAGGGCACCTTTTCGGAATCTAAAAATAAATAAAATAAAAATTGCTTTTGAGGAGGTTATCAGAACTCCAGCCATGCGTAGATCCAGCCCTAAATAATATTTGGCATGAAGTTAGGCAGCACTGACTCGAGCCTCCTTAGAGGTGAGAGAGAGGGAGACCGTCTTAACACATGGCCCTTGTTCTGCAGCCCGGTGCCACCAGGCTGCTCCTGGTGCTGCTCTGCCGGGCTCTCCTCCCCACGTGCCCCACCAAGGGTCACTGCAGACCCTTGCTGCTGTGTCACGCCTCACCCCAATGTGTGGCCCTGGCTATGCAGTGCAGAATTCAAAACAGCAAACGCTTCTGTTGGAGAAAAGCAAATGGGCCCACCCGACACCCTAAAAATGGGAAATACTGTAGGAGAGGGAAGAGCCCTCAGCTCCACTGCCCACGAGCCCCTGCTTATCCACCTGCAAGTGGAAGACAGGTGTCCATGGGAAAGCCAATTTCCTCATAGGGTGAGAAAGTACAGTGTGAAAACTTTCCAAACGTTATTTCTGTGTATAATGTATGTTTTCAGAAGTGCAAACGACAGAAGGAGAGAAGGAGGGGGGAAAAGGGGGCTAAAAGCACAAAGAGACAGAGATACATCTCTGCAACACCCTTGTCCCCACACCTTGCCACACCTGCTCCATGCTCTGCACTGTTGATACCTCTAAAACCCTGGAGTGGAAGTCAAAGAATGAGTAATCAGGAACTTTTCAGCACTATACTGTTTCAGACATCCACATAAAATGAACGTTGTGAATGATTGCCTGGATCAGTGAAGAGATCTCGCTGTGGTCTCCATGACCAACAGGGCAGAACAGGAACTCCCTATGCCCCTGGGAGCTCCCGTTTTGATTAAACATCTGAGAAATTTCCCAAAAGACTATTACATTCAATCAATATGACATTGCTTCAGCTAAAGAAATTCTTTTAACATCCAACATCCTTTGAATCACGGATTAGAGAGGGCAGGTTGGTTCAGATTCTGAGCTACATTTTAAATTACATAATTATCTAGTAACATCACTGTATATATAAGAACACCTATTTTCAATGGAAAATCCCAATGTTCTTGAAATTCTATTTTTAAAACTGTAAGGACTGATTATTTTAATGTGTTGAAATATTTTGAAAGCTTGAATTAGCTTTCAGGTTTGTTAATGTCATTCAAAGTCAACTGCATATTCTTTAACATAGGAAAATAAATGAATATACCATGTAATTATTGCTGACATCTAAAAATCTTGAAACTAAGACATTCAAGAGTATAACTACTTACATGACTGTATTTATTGCTGGATTGTGGATATTGCGTTGACAGTAAAAACCAAAATACATATATTTTATTATATAAAACACATTTCTGAAGGAAATCTGATGAAGGCAAATTAATTAATAAACAAACCGGTCTTGATTTTTCTTCTTTGTATTACCAAAAAAGCTTACCTGGGATTTTGTTACCATACCAACTGTTCACATAGTTAATATTTTTATTCCTTGTGTGACAATTAAAATGTTGTGGCTTGCTGGAATGTGCTAGATATTATACTGACACACTGTCAAAATTTTCACAAAAAGTCTCACACAAAACTCTAACATGAAAAACTTTCTATATTGCAGACTACCATAGTTATATTTACAAATGCATTTTAGTCCAAGTCCCCCACAACTAATCTTAGGTTTGGAACTACTAGGTTATGTCCTTGACTAAGGTACTGTTTTCTGTTTTTCTACCAAACTGAAATATTTGGGACTAACATTTTTGGAGTGAAAGCTTAAAAGGTCTCAGGGTTATGGGACTGGGTTTCTTTTTTTCTTTTCTATCTTGCTCTTCTTGCTCTTTTTTTTTTTTTTTTTTTTTTTGGTAGGTAGGTAGTGTTCTTAAACAAGGAAAAACAACAAAGAGAAGACAATGAAGCTAAGCCCAGTTCTGCAGTTGTGGTGGATATGGGCATAGGAAGACCATTTCCCATCACAGTGTTTATGTTGTGTCACTGTTTCCTCGTGATGCCTTTTCCATCTGTTGTAGCCACCTGCCTCACGTTCACAAACACCTCCTAATAGTTTGCTACTTCTTTCACACATGCATTATAATTCCTATTTCTTATAAAACCGATTTCATCGAGCTCTCATGAATGCAACCAAAATTCTTACACTGTCAAATGAGAAATACGACAGTGGTGTCATTTTAAAGTGTCTAACCCTTCTTGCAGATTCATACAACAAATGCTGTTGTGTGTTACATGTATTATGCTGATAGCTAATGAGACTGCCACAAGGAAAAAAAGAGAGCTTTATCCCAAAATCATGATATCTGCATTTAAGTTCCAGGAAGTTTTCAGATGAGGTTGAGAACCAGAAATATTTGGTGTTATGTCTTACTTTTCAGCTGTGTGCATTCAGTAAAGTAGGTTTTATTTCTCTCTTTTTTAAAAAAATCTATATTTTAGAATGTAAGAAAACAACAGCAACAAAAGAAAATATTTTCCACATCTATATTACATGGTGTAACTCATGGACTCGTAGCATTTTGTACTACAGCTTCAGCCTCCAAACATGTTCTGAGATGAAATATAGGACATAAATCAGATTGGGATCCATGTCTACTTTACATATTTGGAAGAACTGTAGAGAAAATGCTAGGAATTGAAGAGCTGATCTGACAAGATTTTTGGGGAACCTCCCTGAAGAGGTGGAGGAAAAGGAAGCGGAAAACTCTTAGATGTCTAAATCAAAGGGATTTTGCTGCTTGAAAAAAGTAAATGTGAGCATACAGATTACTTTCATGATTCAAAATAACTAGAATACCCCATGCAAGCAGACCTGACTTTATCATGAGACCATTGAATTAAACTTTTTGGCCTTTACATCAAATGAACCACAAAGAAGGCCTCCCTTTTCCCTAATTATAGTTACATCACAACTCGATCACAGTTTTTTGTAAAACACTGTCATTTATAACTTACCACCCCCAAAAAAGTTATTTTCTAAAGAAGATAATGCAAATCCGTATCAGGGAATTGTACAGATCACAACTGGGCTGTCAGTCTAGACAGAATCTACAGATATAACCAATGCTTTTTGTGCAAAAGATTTTACATCGTGTCAAATTTTGTCTGGCCTCATACAAGGATGGAAGTACAATTCAGGAAACTCCATACTTCGAATCTCATTTCTTTCACTGAGTTAGGGCAAAGACTAGTTCCCCAATAAACCACACTTCCCAGCTGACTTGGACCCTGTAGGACCATTGCTGGTATAACAACCTTGGTTTTGTTTTGTCCCAGATCTTTGCTGGCCTGAAAGGTCAGAGCAATGTCTCTCCAAGTCCTTGAAAACTGCAGTAAGAATGAACCATTAATGTTTTTTTAACAAGGAGAAAAATTACTTGCTCCATTTTTATGTACTGTAAAAATCTAGGGTAGGGGAAACAGAGGAAGGAAGAAAAAAAGAATCATCAGAACAATGAGGTGATGAAGACATGATAAAATAGATAAAAGCATATAAATAGGGAACAGGCAAATTCTCACCTTGAACTTTTTCAGCAAAATCAGTAGCAGGATGCTCTGATCATCACAGGAACACAGTTATGAAGCCTTCATCGGACACTCACCCAGCTGAAGTTCAAGGGACATCTCATCATTGACTCAACTCCACATGTTGCTAGCATTGTGAAAGACACCCACAAGATGGACCCTGTACACACACAAACATGCACATGCACACAAACACTCCCCCTCCTTTCCTCCACCCAAACTGCCAGCGTCCAAAGCCAGTCACTTCTCTGTAGACCATGACTGAGGGGTATTTGGGAAATGTCTTATGCAGAGTGGAGTTGACACAGAAGAAAGACAGTCTCACAACTCTCAGAGCTTTTGCAGCTCCTTTTAAAAAGCCATATCACCTTAATTGTGATCATTTCCCTTTCTTATATATGTTCCCCTTCAAATGCTTCTGATCAATGCCTTTACCTCCAACAGTGGAGGCAGAAATCATGAGGACTAGGAAAGGAAAAGCACTGGGATACTACGCATGACCAAGGAAAACTATTTCTCACTATTGACTGATCCAAGAGGATTGTAGACATAGACCTGAGATATACTTTAATGCAGGTGGTAATGGGCGTGAAAGAAACTATGCAAGAATATGAGGTAAAATACGCTGCTTTGCTGCATAGCTGAGTAAACAGTCTCCTGATTCAAATTTCTCCTTATAACACTACAGTTTTCCATTATAAAACAAATTTCTCAGTGACTCCATTTCCCCAGATGTCAT
This sequence comes from Falco punctatus, assembly GCF_963210335.1. Taxonomy (NCBI): domain Eukaryota; kingdom Metazoa; phylum Chordata; class Aves; order Falconiformes; family Falconidae; genus Falco; species Falco punctatus. The sequence continues at coordinate 50,393,847 of NC_137585.1, forward strand.
ATCAAGACTTTCAGTTTGCATGTGAAGCATGGCTCATAAATACACCTCAGGAAAGAAGCTTCCCTAGAGCACTAAATAGGCTATCAGGTCACCATCATGCTTACTTCTCACTTGTTCTTTCCCCTTTCCAAAATTTCATTTTAAAAGTTTCTATCAGCTGACCAGATTTTTTTTTTTTAATAATCACTATTTATTTAATGTTTATAGTCATTAAGGCTTTTAGTGGAATCATTTTAAAATATGCTTTTGGGATCATTTTGGTTCTATTAAGCTTTTTAAATAGATTAAATCCAGTTGTCTCTTCCTTCTGAATACAAAAACTGATCTTGCCTGTGAAGCTGAACACAATTTAAAACATATGAAATGCAGTAGAATTAATCTGTCCAGAACCAAAAGAAAGACTGTATTTATAGCAGCTGATTTATTTGTTTGATATACAGTATGTGCCCTGGTTTATAATTTTTAAGGTGTGTGAAAAGGGTCACATTATATATTACAAAAATAGCAAGGCAATGATTTACAAGACTTCACATTGTGCCTATTGACCTTCTCAATAAGAAAGGTTGGTGGTTGCAACAGCACTGAAAAATTAAACCCATGGGAGTCAATTTAATGTAGTATAAACTCTTTAACAACAGCAAAATAGCCATATCAGCTGTTTCATCTGCAGATTATGTTTCAGTTGTAAAATGCAGTTTTTAATAAAAAGTGCGCAATCTTCCTTTATTCTACAAAGCATGTGTTTTCTCCTCCATGGAAGCAGCTGCTCCCTACCTTTCATGTGGCAAGAATGGAAGTATTGTGTTATAACTGGTCCTCTCAGTGGGAGAAGAAAGAAAAAGAAGAAAGAAACTGCGGAACAACAGTACAAGATATTTTGTCCAGATTCCTTCTGAAAATCAATCTTTGAGCTCTGAAGAAAAGGTTTATATCTGTTTGTCCTTTGTTGTGGACAAATACATTAGTCTGCCCACCAGGAAAACACTGTTAGCCCATGTACAGCCTGAAATACCAGTACCTAGATTTAACAACTGGGTAATGCTTCATGTTCTGAATTTGGCTTATACCTCGGGGGGAGGGGGGGGCCTTCCACAGAGAAATTTAATGGCAAACACACAGTATTGGTGATATAACTAGCATCTTTTGGCTGTTGGAAAAGGGCTGTAGTGTATTTTGGTTTTCTTGACAGAAGCGCATTTTTTATATAGATGCTAGCATAATGATTTGGTGAAATGTGGAAGCTCACTGAAGTGCTTCACACTAGAATTTATTTTTCTGACTAAGGAAGCAAATGGCAAGACAGTTGAGGGCAAGAAGATTGGTGTCTGTGAAGAAGCATACGAGAGATGTGAATAAGGAGATATGCATAATGCACACTGGTGGGAGTTCTTTTCCAATTTAACTCATCTACGTGGGAAGTTCATTATAATATTTCCTTTATAACTTACATCTCTCCCAGAATAGCAGAATAAAACAATTGGTGGTGCAGCAGTAGTTATCTTTTTTACATCTTCCTGTGAAAGACTGCTAAACACTCCGTCTCTAATTCTCATTCCGGTTACATATTATACGAAAGAATGGGTCTCTTCAGAGTGAGTTCTAGGTCAGTGTTTGGTGTGTTATGTACTGTAGCAATCTCCACACATACATTTTAAGTCCTACCTGATCTGTTGATTATAATGCCCTGGAGAGACAAATTGGTTAATATTTCAGCACTGTGCCTATTAATGGTTAACAATTTCATCAGAACATAATATTCCCACACTGACAGTAGATGAGCTGAAGGAAGTGTTGATTGTATTAGCTTGAGACACAGTTACTGAAGCTTTGATAATGTTTAGAATTAAGGAAGTACCATAAAATAATAGACACTTTTTGTGCATTTTCTGTTTCTAAGATATTTGTCAAATCTAAGAAGACCCCATAACAGACAGGTGAAACCATCCGTGATAGCCAGTCAGTGTTAGCAGCAGGAGATCAAGCTGTTCTGTTGCTGGGGTGTGAGGAAAGCAAACCCAGATGAAAAAATTTCCCAGTTACTAAGGTTGATTTTCAAACATACATTTGTCTTCCAAGGCTTCTGCTTTGCTTTATTATGGAAACCCAAGTGAAGCAAACCTAAGTTAAAAGGCTGCTAAGGAGGACAGTGGGTTCAGCACGAGCTTTGCAGAGGTGTACATGGCCATCTCAGAGAAAAGCTGAGAGGAATCTGATTTTCAAGTCCTCCACCACACTATTAAATAGTATTTTAAGACATGGTGTTCAAAGAAGCATTTTCCTTCCCCCTTCCCTGTTGTTTGCTTAGAATTTTCAAAGCGTTCAAGTGTATATGAATCTTTGGAAAGCAGAATCAGCCAGTAAATCAGTAACATTGTCTGCAGTCAAGTGGGCAACGAAAGAGATCTTATTTCTCATTTGATTCGAAAGGATGTTTCCGAAATCTGCACAGGTGGGTTTATAACATTTTGTACCTGAGTTCCCCAGTTTGAAAGCACTTGAAAATAACTCCCAAAAACCTATCAGAAAGACATCCCAAGCATTCAGTCTGAGCTGCTTAGGTCAAAGATTAAAGAGAAAAAACAGGGCAAAAGCAACTCCAGAAAAGAGTCGTATTAAGGGTCCTTGTATTGCCTACCATATGTCTTGTAGAGATAGAGGATTTCTAATCATTTACTGTCCTGTCACCACAGGAAGCTCATGCTGGACCTTCTGAAGTATCACAAACCACTGCAGACTAATAATCTTGTGGAAGGTCATGTAAGAAAAGCTCAATAATAAAGCGACTGGGACAGTACCTTGACATTTGTGATAATAAATATTATCAACACCATCAGCTAGAGTTCAGATAAACACCTGAATTTCACATGTCAAAATTGCTAGTGAGAAGTATTGGAAAACCTTTTAGACTGACATTTTCCTGGGAGAGGCGATCAGTTCCAGGAATCCTTGTGCCTGGGGCATAATTCAATACTGTCTATATCTTTCATCTCCTTGATCACAGAAATTAGAGCAGGAGAAAACTCCCAGGCCACCAGACTGCTATAAATTTTCAAACCTTTTTTATAGTGCTCATTTGATGAGGGAAAGTCCACAATGACACTTCTACCATTTCTTTCAGGAGACCACCTCTCATCTTCAAGGGAGAAGAAAAAACACCCTCTTGCCCAGTTCTTCAACAGCCCCTAACAGCAGTGTCTGGTAATTTAAAGTACTGTTGTACTGAGAGCAGGAAGCAAATCCCATCTTCTTAACAACTTCCATTGGGGTAACGTAAGTGCACACAGTGCAAAGTGACATAGAATCTGGCCCCTAGGATTTCACTTGAGAAAAGCAGTTAAATGCCTCTATTTTTATTTTTTTTTTTACTTTCTCTTTTTACTTCTGTTATAGATCCTGTCCACATGTGAGGTCTAACGCCCTTGCAGGAGCTGTAGTCATGCACCACACTGGCCATTGTGCAAAGGGAAAAAGGACTTGAGCCTGAGTAGACCAAGATATTTCCAAGAGCATAGCACTGGTTTCTTCAAGGACTTTGCAAACCAATAAATAAAAGCTATAAACGTACAACAGTGGAAAATCAAACAGAAAAAACACCTTAGATCTACTAACAGTTGTTTCCTAGCCTAAAGCAGCAAACCTCCTACTATGGCCAAGATAAAGAATATAAAAAAAAAAGGAAGGGGGGTTGGGGTGTGGGGGGGTGGGGAAGGCTGATGCTTGACATTGTAGCCCATACACTGAGTGGATTGAGCTCAATAAATTATAATATGTTCATGTTCTCCAGTCTCTGCTATATGGCCCATGTCCCTGACTCCATACACAGTTCAGGTTATGGACATGGACATCCTATTCAAACTTACCAAAGGCTTCAGTTCTCCTGTTTGCAAAGCCTACCTATTTCTAATGTTTTTTTGACACAAGCTGAACCAAATACCAGATACAAGCAGATGATCACAAGCAATTGAGTTTCCATAGCTAGTTTCTGCAGGCTGCCATTTGTCATTGAGCTGCAGTGGCTGGCTGTATGTGTGAATGGCACCTAATACATAGGTGGAACAAAGAAGCATTAGCTTAAATTATTGCAAAGGTCATATTTCCCATTTTGTAGAAGTAGCACTGAGATGAGGCTCAGTAAAATAAAATATTTATTTGTAATACAAACCACCTTCATAATTTCAGCTACATATTTTACTTCTCACTTGTGACAGACAGGGAGCATTCATGCAGTTAGGTAGCATAGCTTATCTGCCAGCTGGTAACTCCCCATGCCTCAGTAATTTGGTTGCTAGCAATCAGATATGTTATATCCGTGGTCTGGAAGGAGCAGGAGGCAGGCTTCCCACAGACTGAATGCTATGAAACCTTCCCCAGAAAAAAAGCATGAAGCTTTTCTTACTTCTCTTTACTCTGACACCCTCCCAGCACAGCACTCTCACATAAGGGCCTGAATCATACACCAAGCAGGAGGGGTCAGCCAACACCTACATGGCTTGCTGTCATGTAGCTTTACACCATGAACACTAAGGCATGTCTGGTTTATTTATTTATACATCGGTGAAGGTATGCTAGGTGAGTAACTGGAGCCAAATAAAACCTGCTGGTTCTACAAATTGGGATTACTGCCTGAACTTTCTCATGTTACCTCTAAACAGTGAGGCAGGTCCCAGGATAGCTTTAGAGATGACTACCAAGCTATAATACAAGCTTCAAATGTGTTATAATCAGGGGTTAAAATAATACACACTCTGTATTGAATAATCGCTATAAATGCCCTGAGGCGTAAAAATATTGTTTGAGATGTTGTAAATAATGTGGCTGGTTTTAACTGCAATTTGATATGTCTGTTCTGGTTTTTTCCTTGTAGCTTGGCCCCAAGTGTCTCTTCAGGTCTGCTCTTCAGTCGATGTGAGCCACAAAAGTAACAGTACCTCCATGTACAGTATACAAACATCTGGGTCAATCTGAGGTCAAAGCTCAACTAAAGGAGGCAACATGCAATAAATATAAATGAGGTATATCACTATGATAAATAAAAGTAGTCTACATTAATGTGAACAAGCTTGACTGATAGTGAGTGCATTTCCAAGACACAGGGTCAAACCTGGTGCATCAGTGAGGCTGAGGGGCTGAATGAGATGCATTGCTGGAAGCAACTCTGAGGCAAAAATCCCCAACTAGTCTATGATCTCATAGAGCAGACTTATCAATTATGGTAATAAAGTAATCTTGACAGTAGATTTTCTGTTCCCATTTTCAAATCTTTGCTGTCACTGTCAAAGGCAGTGCTATTTCTTTCCTGTCGTAACTTTTTTCCATCTAAGTCTAGAATGGGTAATATTTCTTTGATTTCATTGCTGAGGCTTGGTCTCCCATTTTATTCGTTCCTCTCTGCAATTTTTACTGTCAAGTAAATATTCTTTAAAGAAATATGTGAGTTTCTTTATCTGTAGTATACCAATATTTGAAGTTTGTGTTTAGAAGACACATCCTCTGGAAAATTACAGCAGGAGGTATTCCAGATGGGAAGTTGACTTTTTTTTGAGTTCTTTCTGTAGTTTGTATGCAGTGGTGGGGTGAGTTCTGACAAGGACTAACTCTATATACTCTAACTCTATGCAGACAGTGAGCAGTTCATCCACGAGCCTACCTGCTAAGTAGGTTTTCAATGAGGGTCCCTGGAGTACTGTAAAAACAGAGACACTGTGAAAAACGTGGGCATAGTTTGTGCTTGAATACTCATGATATTGCTACAAGACTCAACACTAAGCTAGGTAGCCAGACTTGCTATGTGGGGGATTATGGTGCAGAGAAGCACAGTGGGAAAAACCTCTTAATTGGATAAAGACTACAAAATAAATAAATAAAATTAAAAAACCCAACAACAAAACAAACAAAAAAACCAAACAAAAAAACCCCAAACAAACAACAAAAAAAGCACAACAGGGGGAGTCAACAGATTCTGGATCAAGTTTTGCAGAAAGAAGTGAGAGACACAACTTTTACCATATCTGATTTCCTTTCCCATCATTTAATAGAGGTCTGGAGAATGAGGAAAGTGTGATGGAATGGTAAACAGCAACACACGTGTCTTCTGTATTTGGAGTGCAAATGACTAGTGACATAGGACGTTCCATTAAATGATGTCCATGAAAAGCAAGCACATAGTGAATCATCCATCCACACAGGCTTGCAGTAAGAATGTTGCAGAACTCATCTCTGGGCTGATATTGCTGCTATTTAATGTAGTTTCTAGCAAGCCATTTATCATATTTATGGCTACATCTAACCCTTTTTACTATGTTCTTTTTTCACGAGTTCTCCTAGAGAAAGGCTATTCCAGAGCTTTATGAAGCTATGAACTGGAGAATAATGCATGACCTAAAGCAAATGGAGGTGAATGATGCCCACATTATACTGGTTATCCAGACCTGTCAAAGAACTGCCAATACATCAAGCACTGTTGACCAACTTTGCCATGCCTATAGTTTCCGGAATAGGTAACAAAATGGAATCAAAGGTGTGCTTCAAAAGCTCCCGTTATGCTACCCTGCATCAAAATTTGCAGCAAATCTGAATACTTGCATCATTTTTTAAAAACAGAAGTCTTATCCTCATCTGTGCGTGCACTACAGATTCCTGGCTTTTCAGCAACAGAATAGCACTGCCTAACCCTTCTGAATAACCATTTCCTCTGAGACTACTCTAAAAAGATATGCAGAGCTTATTAAAAATGTAGGTGGCTTTCAGACTACTTGGTGTCTTCCAATAATCTGGATTGTTGAAAAAATGCAAACACTAGTAGCAGCTGCTGGACCACACACCATGTGAAAGAAAGAAAACCATGTTTCTGTTGAGAGGTTTCTCAGGAGCTTCATACCATGCAAATCCTTCTGCTTCAGCTAAATCCTTGGAGTATGTAATCCTGATATAGTTAAACTGTTCTTGGATCATTTACTTCCCAAGAAGCTTACTTTGCTGCATGCTTAGTGTGCAATTATTTATAGAGCAAGCCCTGTTCTTCTGCAAAGCAGAAAACAGCTTGTTGTAACTCAGTTAACACTTGATCTGCATCTTTTTTTTTTTTTGTTTGTTTTCCCCAGAAGTAAAATTCATTGACTCTCTGAGGAGGTGCAGAAGATAGCAAGAACTTAAGAATGTTTCCATTGGATCAGGCCGAGTATTGTATTCCTCAATAACCTGGATAAGCAGGAAAAATACAAGAGCAAGGGAAGAATACAGTGATGCTTCCTCATGTTCTTGAATTTTCTGAACCACATCTCTGTGATTAATTAATAGTCTTTCTTTCATTAATGTTTTCAATTGCTTTTAGAACCCATTGATATTTTGGCACCTGCTACATTTTGTGGCAATTAATTTTAGCAAATAAATTAGTGTCTTCAGTTCCCTTTAATGACTGCAAACTTAGGGAAAACTCAAACTTTCCTGGACTGGATCCTTAGGCTTCCTGTGATTTTGTTTTCCTCTTCTTCAAATTTTGGATATTGATACTTACTCATCTGTCTCACTGGCATGAGTCATTCTACCAGTTATTTTACTAGCATTTGTTAATGAGACCTGTTGATTCAATGACATGTGTTAATCTGCACTGAAGACATTTACTCATTTCTTGATTTTCTTTTTAATTAAAGCTTGTTCATGACAGCTAAAGTTGTGCAAACTTCTAATACATGTAACTGCATGCAAAACATTTCTTCATGCTGGCCAGTTTCCAAATCTTGATTCAGTTGGTGGGTCCTATATATTAGAAGAGAGAGAAAGTTAGTGGAAGATGATTTCTTGAAGTTATGTGAGCTATATTTGCTACTGGAAGTTAAGTCTGTTGAAACACTGCTCTACCAGCTATACTTTTCTGAGTTTCTAATATCTTTGTTCAACATACTTTTAATATGAGAGACTTGCAAGAATGTTGTATTCATTATACCTCTCATCTAAATCTTATAGATGCATGTGATTCATACAGCTTAGCCAAAGATCCCACTGGAATCAAAAACACAATCGTGAAAAATGTTCTGAATGATGGACTGACAAATAATGAAAGGAAATACGGGGATTACAGGAACACACTGAGGAAGTAAAAATTATAGTTCATTTCTCCCCAAGAAACTGCTGATAACAGAACTAAAAAGGGAAGGCTACTTCCTACTTCTTCATCTCTCCCTGTGAATATGTATGATCTGAAGATTAGATGGGATTGTTCTAGCCACAGGCTTCTTTGAGTTTACAGAAGATCCAAAGAAGGGATTCTCTTCCTAGAGTCCCATAGCAACAATCCCTGCTTTAGGCCACAAGGTGATGGAGCAGAGTCAGGGCTAAGTACTGAGAAGAGTTAGTTTCATCCACAGAGCTGCCTAGAGCCAGCCAGTAGGAAAAAGTTGAAAACAATGCAGGTCAGAATTTGAGTTGTACTAGTTAGTTCTGTAGGCAAAAAAGTAGCTTAAATGGTAAATGTGGAGAGGCAACACATGTATGTGTGTGTGAGTGAATGCCCCAAACCAACCTTCTGAACTCTAAAGAAGAAAACTACTACTTGCTAGCTGCAGCTCGTAAAGGCTAGTCCTGCATTTTAATAACACCTGGCCCAAAAAGACATGACACGTCTTGAACAGCACTATTCATAGAGAGACATGAGACAGGACCACCAGTTAGGGGGCTGATCATACATTGTGCTACTGCACACAGACTGTCTTGGTTCTGGGAAAGAAGCAGCAACCCAGAATAGAGATGAAGACCTTGGCTGGAAGAAAGATCCTGGAAGCGCTGAAGATTGTGGAAGTTGATTAAGATCAGGGAGATGGATGGAAATGAATGCCAGGAGCACCCAGAGACCTTGGTAAGTGAGGTCCACAAGCAGTGGCACAACAGGGACTGACCCAACTTTCTGCCCAGCCTTCCTGGGCCAGCAGTGATCACCCTGCGGGAAAGGGAAATTGAGATCAAGTGGGTGTCATGCTGGTGGCAGTAGGTGAAGGTGAGACAGCCAGGTAGGGAAAAAGCTTAAATATGACCAATTCTTAAATAAACCCCACTATTCGATCTACCATCAGTTGCTGTTTACTATGTCTTCCCTGTAAGAGGTCAACAGAGCACACAGAGGTAAACAGAGAGCTCATGGACAGCCAAGTCAGCTGGCAATTAGCGGGCAGTTTGGTAGTGCAACACCCTTCCAAATTAGTTCAGGCAGAACAGGCTGCCTCTTGTATTTTGTCCCTCTCTGAAATTCAAACACCAAGTACAGGTGAATAGGAACACATTGCGCAGTCTCCTGCAGGTAGGTATCACAAACAGGAGCCTGGCCTTTCTCTTCCAGCACCGCTGGAAAGACCACAAAACAACTGAGTGCATCTTCCCTTTCCCACGGGACCTGCCACTCAGCACAACCCAGGCTGTGGGAGACAGGGTCAAACTCCTTCCTACTGTGTCCTGCACACCTATCTGAAGGGAACTGCCCTGCAATCCTTATGAAACTTCTCCATTTGCAGAAAAAAAAAAAAAAAAAAAAAAAAAGAAAAAAAGAAAAGACTTCAAAATGTGAGAGCAAGAGAGAGAAAAAAAAAATAAGAACAGATGCCTCTAAAATGTTATATGCCAGTCTGTCCTGGGCTCCAGTCCTTGATCTGTTCTGCCATTCATCTTTTCTAGTAGTTGGCCATTGCTTTCCAGCGCTCCAGGAAGTGAAGGTCCTCCCCATGGTGCAGGTATCCTGACTTTCTTGACCCAGTGATTTTTGCACTGTTCACCAAATGATGGGACAGTTTCATCAAGAGAGTTTGAATATACCTTTTACATAATGCATATTAGCTTGTTGATACGCATTTAGGTAAAATAAACTAAACAAGAATTGATGGCAGTGAGTCCCTTGCTGGAAGATGGCACAGCTGAACCTGTCATCTCGGTTGCTGGGATGGATCCTAGTCATGGTTTAAAGAGCAGCACTGTACCCTCCCACATAAGAAGTCCTTTAGAGAGAAAAGGTTGCCACCTTTTCATTTTTTGTTGTGTCTAACCTGGGGACGCGGGGATGGGGGCGGGGGCGGGGGGGGTGGGGGTGGCAACAGTAAGCAATTTTATGATTTGCCTGTTTGATGCTTTCAGGAGATAGGATGGAGGGTGCCATAATCTGGGTACTGCTTTGACCTGCGCCTCTCCTGGGACACCCTAAGAGATATGACTTTGGGAAACACATGTGAAGAAATCAAGGGGATATTAATTAAAAAAATTAAGTTACAATTATTGAGATGCCTCTAACTTTCTTTAAATCTGCCCTGCATGTTTTGTTCATAACTTCATATTGGTTGTATTACACCTCAATTTGTTTTGAGGGGTCGACCCAATCTTTATGTTAGTCAACATTTTATCAGTGGTGATATTTTTGTTTACTTCTGTGCCATTGAATACCATGAGATCCTGTAAAACACCTACATTTACAGATGATTATTGCTGCCAGCTTTCACAGATCTGTCTATTAGCCCGACTGTAATCCATTTAATGCATACTTCACTGATGCCGAGTGGTGGAATTAATTGTGCCTGGCAGCAATAAGACAAGTACCTTACAAAAGCCTGTTTCACCAGAATAAATGTATCAACCAAACTGACAATTCCCACACATGTAATTGAGATTATTATGGAATCATATTTGTTGTCATAATTAACTGAACCCCATCTTGGTTTAGTCCTATTTTGTCTGGGACTAATTGCCTAGAGATTATTTGTGCTAGACACCCCTGGATAACCTCACAACTCTTTTAAGACTGTCTTGCTTCCAGCCTCCCAGGATTTTGCTGGTGCTCCCAGCAGAAATCTCTTCAAGTAATTATTTGGAATTTTTAGGTATAAGTTATCCAGGTCTGCTGATTTGAAACGATTTATCCCCCCTACAAGGGCTGGTTTTTTTTAATATCTTTCTCAGCTTTTAACTGAGTACTTCATCATCTTCATCTGAAAGAAGCACTTCCTCTAGTTTCATGTTGAAAACAGAACAGGGATTTATTTATTGTACACTCCTGCATTTCCTGTCTCATTATTAATGGCGTTATCATCTCTAGTAATGGGCTTGTATTATTGCTGGGATTTCATTTGTTCCTAATATATTTTTTAAAAGCTACTTATTTTATGTTGCCCAGAGACAAATCCATGATGCTATTAGCCTCTCTTATCAATTATGTTCACTTCACAAATTATATTGATCATTATACATTTCTTTCTTTTCTCTTGTGTTACATTTTGTTGGATTTCCCCTATTTGTGATAGCTTGTTTCACTTCACCCCTAAAACAAAAGGATCTGGGGCCCAAGTTGCTTCTCTTTTGAATATTTGAATATTTTGAATGACTCACAGCTTTCTTGCCATATAACAAACCTTCTTGAAGAAATATAAAATTTTGTTTTACAGCAATGTTTTTTCTTCCAGTTAGTTCTGCTCTCTTTGACTCATTTAGAAATATCCAATGTGTATGTTTCAGATTGGATCTGCCCTACTTTTTGGCCACAATAAATGCAATCGTCACAATTTTGATCTCTGTAAAGGCAAAGTCTTTCACTCCAATGATTAATTCACCTTCATCTTCCATAATAAAACTGAAAATAGATTCACTTTGCAATGGCTTCTGAATTAGAATCTTTTTGATTTTTTTAGGAACTTTAATGACCTTGTAGTACTGGTTGTAGGAAGCCCTTAGAGCACACAACCCCACATTAAGAGTCTCTACCATGTACCAGCATTCCTTATCATTCTGCCTTAGTTTAATGCTCTCCTGGCTGCACCATTGAATCTTTACACCAAAAAAAAAATTATTCCCCTACAGGTATAAGCTTCAGATTATCACATTAATCTTGGACAGTGGTGGCAAACCCGTGGTGTGGAAGGAGCAATGAGCAACACCAACAGTAGCGGTAGTGCATCTCCCTTTCCTCTGCCCCCTTTCCCTACCCAGCCTTGCTCCTGAGAGGGGAGTGGGGTGTGGAGCCACCTCTGAGGGGTGTCAGAGAAGGGAGAGCAGAGGGGAGTTTTATTATTCCTTGTGAGCTTGTGTGCACACAGAATGATGATCTCTGTAAATATCAAGCACTCCTAATTAGTAAATAATGCAATTAGCCTAAAAGCATTTAAAAATTAAGAGGTGATATCTGTAAGACATGAACTCAATTCTCTATAGTTGGTCCACCTTTAGCTGAGGTCACTTTGTGTAGCTTCATGCGAAAGTTTTAGAAGGCTTTCTAATGTCAAGATAATATGAAGTTTCCTTTCAAACAGTTGAGGGTTTATTTGTTACATATAATCAGGAAATAAATGCCAGTCTGGCATGTTTATTTGTTTTATACCAGACCTTTGAGCAAAAGCTATTAGTGATTTGGAACCAAATGTTCTACTTTGTCTTTGGCCTGAAACAGGGGAACATGATCATCTTGAAGTCCAAAATGTCATCTAGATCAGAATTTGGATGATGGTGAGTAAACAAATTATTACATGTAAGTTAACATCACCGTGTGACAGTATTGGCAGTGGCATGGGAACACAGCCTACCCATTTTTCCCTGTAGCTCCATTGCTTCAAAAAAATATTCCACACTGAGATTCAGCTGGCTATAGTATTGGGTTTAATACTGTCCTGCATTTTTAAGTGCTGCCTGATGTTAGAAACAGTTTGATTTGTAAGCACAGAGATGAGGAGGCTGTTCCTGTAGGAACAGAAAAACAAAAACCATTCAGCCTTTGCTGTTTTAGCAACTGTTCATGGATACTGGACCCCAGTTACAACAAGGGGAGTGTAGGCATGGGTTTTTCATGTCTTGAACTAGCTGCTGATCCAAATATTACTGTATTAATGAAGATATTTCTGTAAATCTCAGTAGCTTTAGGTCAATCATATGGTCAAACCATTTGAGTCAAACCTTTGATCCCTTTTCTACCTCTGGCAAAATGTCAGAAGATTATTGTCTTAAACTGAGCAATAGTCTGTAATTGTTACCCCAGCTAAACCTATCTCACATGATGATATTATACCAAAGCAAATGAAAGATGGTATTCTTGTTGTAACCGTGAGCAAAGGAGGGAGTGGTCCAGGTCTCTAATGCTGATTCTTGCAGGAATTTTTTCTGCTCTCTGTTCACATTGTAACCTCAGAAGTCCTTTCATCTGTATCATCAGTAGTGTTCGCCTTCGCAATCTTTAGGTATTGCAGTAATTACTATGTTGCATTAATTATCACTTTAACCATGAGCCTTCTCCTATATCCACATGTGGATAAAATTTAATTGTCTACTGGATTCTGGAAATAGCCAGCACTGAATAAAATTGATCCATTAACTCATCGTGGTTTCAATCCCCAAACCAGGCTTGTGGGATGCAGATTAGTTCAAGAGATATTCGCTAACGCTGAAAGATGCATGTACAATTAAGTGTCTTCTTTATTCAATGACTGTCTTCTTTTGTGTGGAATATAGCCCATTATCATTTATATGGGTATTTTATGTAGCTATACAGTTAGATGGAAGTTTAAGTATCACCCTTCTTGCCCACACTGTCTATGACATCCTTTGTTTAAAGTATTTTTGAATACTAATTACGTTTTCACTGCCCCTGTCTTTAGTATCTGCTAGAAGGCAGCTCCCATCCAGTAACCACCTTGAAGTTACCATAGATCTTGCTAATTATCTGTTTCCCCATAATTCCAATGGATAAGACCCTGTGCAATCTGTGACAAACAGGGCCTAAATTATGCAGTAAGTGCCCCTGGATTCTCTGACTTCCTAATGCAGCAAACTGGAAATACTGCAGCTTCAGGTAAATTTTAAAAATTGAGATTATTACTGCATTCAATATAAAATGAATAATCCATGAAAGACATTCCTTGCATTATTTGTCACAGTAAATTACAAATTTTTACCCTACACTTGCATTTCTCCTCTGCTTCTGAAACGTACATGAAATTAAGAACTGAAGGGCAAAAAACTATCAGGGGCAACTGTCGGAAGTTGTGCTGGCTACAAGATAAATTGGGATTTGGGGCACTAAGGAAGCCTTGGGAAATTATTTGAGACTCAGGATTAAGAACTCAGTGTGAAAATTTCTGCTTAAAAGACAAGCTTATAAAAAGCCTAGCTGGTTAACATGCTAAATGGCAAGACAGAAGTGCAATTTCAGTCTGTCTGCACATGGGAAAACAGCGCTGAGCTGCTTGTAGCTGTGCTAAAGAATATTTGGCAGAATATCACTATCCAGAAAGCAGCAGTTTTATGGCTAGATCCACACAAGGACTTTAAATGTTGCACTGCCTAAATTTTAGGATGGAAGGGTGTGTCTCAAGCAGTCAAGAGGAAAAACTGAAGAAAGGGCATGTCTTAAAGCTGGCCCTTCTCCTTACAGCGGCACAGGGACAGAGATGGGCCACAATGCGTGCTGACTCCCGGGGCCAGCTGGTGCCTTTGCCGGGGGGACTTTGGTTCCCACCTCAACTACTCTGCCCAAGTCACTACTCATGTGACCCGGCTGGCAGCAGCCCCAGGACAGGAGGGTAAGAGAAATACTGTGCTTTGCATGGTGTAGCAGCACTTGGTGGCTGAAGGGGACACACTCCCAACTCCCATCATGAAGCTGGGAGATCCTCTGTGTTCAATCCACATCAAATAACTCTGTAGCTTGAACTGGCAGCCCAACGCCCTTGCTGCCAGATGACATGAAACCTCTCACACTTTAGCTCTCCTCTTCCCACCATTGATACTTGATTCATTTAGGCAGGGACTAAGGACAGGCACGTGCACAACCCACCAGGTCCTGCAGCACAGATGGCTACATACACTCACCACTGAAATGCTTCTGCAGCCATGTGAGAGCTGTGGCTCTGCTTGAAAATAGGAACAGTGGTGCCCATGGGACGTATCCAAGGCAATGCTGTTTCACTTTCTACTTGTTTTTGAGAGTCCCCTCTAGCTGGTGAGCTCGTGAGCCCACTGGGTCAGACTGCAGGCATGAGACGTGCTGTCCTCCACACGTGCTTATTTTGTGGATCCAGATGCACAAAGGGACATGAGATGACTCCCTTGCTGTTGAGTCCCCTCCAGGCAGTTTGCTGCCTTACTGAGGAAAATTTCCACTAGGTAGCAGATCACCTGAGACTTATGAGGACTTCAACTTTAAAAGTCTTCAGAGCAGCCCTTCATGGGTCTCTCTCTTAGACCTTGACTGTACTCCTAACCTGTGCCTGTAACCTCCTAACTCTCCTAACTCCTAACTACAAAGCCTGTACAGAGTAATTTCTAGCAATGTTTGGACCCAGATTTAACTGGGGGAGAGGGAGCAGATTAATTTGTTTCTTGAACGAAAACAAATTTGGCCACTGGAGTGTGATTCCGCAGTGCAGATTTCCAGGGGTACAGACGTTAAACCATTGATCTATTATGTGAAGTGCAGGTTATTCTGGTACAGATGGTAAAAAGTTTGATATGATATCTACAGCTTTGATATCACCTCTCTGATTCACTGGTGCCTGCAAGGTGAGGTGTTTCCAAACTCTTCTTCACTTCAGGGGCTCTGGGTGGGACTAGGATGTGCAGGACAGACTTTGTTGCTATTTTTTATTTTTTTTTTCTACCACTACAAAGATCCAGAGCAATGACAAGGTTCTAGTTTGAAAATGGGTTTTATGGACCTGTCACTACAACTGGCTGTCAGGCATCCCTCAAATTATGTGTCAGACATATCATCCATAGGTGAGAAGAGCATTTCACAACTTCCAGGCGTAAGGATGGCACAGCTTTCTAAACACATGTATCTCTTTGCAATGGAAAGCAGGTTAGACATTTTCAAGATGATTTTTCCCCCTGTGTTGGGAGGATATCAAGGCCACCGAATTTCACCTAAACCAGTGTGACGCTTCCCCAGCTTCTCAGCTGAAAACAGAGTCCATAGGAGTCCACAGGCATTACCACCAACTGGCTCTCAACAAGTGTTTTGGCAGGCTGCTCAGAAAGTGGGTCACAGACCCTCCAGGTCTCCAGAGCTTTCCAGGGGTGCTGGTGGACTCCTATATTCCTGGGACATCGTGTTCCCAGCAAAGTCTTATAGGCAATCCCTAGGAAGCATCATGACTGATGTCCCATGACAGACTACCTCTGGCTGGCTCTCACCCTCATTTCTCAGATGGCTGGCTCCTTGCTGGCCCCCATCCTGACAGCAAGCTGGCTGCGTGGCCAGTTGGCTCTGTGTCCTTCTGCCTGGCAGATTACAGAAGAGCATGTTTCATTTTGGAGATACTGCAATGTCCCTGCTTGAAAAACATTCCTCTGTTTCCAAAATAAAAGCACTAAAGATTCTTTGCTTACACTAAGAATCTTAAATATTTGGCTTTTATTGCTTTTTTTTTTTTTTTTTTTTTTTTTTTTTTGTCTTGATTATATGCAAAATACTCCAAACATTTCCATTCTGGTTTTTGGCCTGTTTTCCAGGACCCACTGGGGAGATGTTTAGAGCCCAGCTACATCCATAGCTTAATTACAGTCTACTGGCATCAACTACATAAATAGAAAAAAGGATTGCTTTGTTTCAGACTGTCTTCTACCATTCTTACACTGTTGGAGCATTAGCTGATACAGGAACAGATGTATAAATCACCTGGGCTATGTACCCACGTACTGAGGGCTTTTCCAAAGGGATGCATTATGATCCGGCTGCACTCAGTCAGTGAGGATTAATGCTCCAAACGCCTTTTGTTCTTCTCCTTGGTTCTGCCCTACATTAAATATTTGAATTGAGGATGACTTACTCCTCTGCTTAAATGATATCTAAAATGGAGGGCTGCAGCTTCTCTCCAAGTGAATAAGGAGAGACCTTGGAAGGTCTGAAGTAATACTCACGGTGAAAAGATTCACTTTTGCCATTGTAGCACTTCACAGTATTTTTAGCTTGTTCGTTTGTATTAAATCTTTTCTCATTTTTTCTGGTATAGAAATGTAATTTGCATCATGTCTTTTTCCCAGGAGGGAGATGCTAGAAACTCCTCAGGAGCTGATTAAGATTTTTCTCACTCAGTTCACATTTATCTTGTAATGATTTGTGAGTGGCTTGACTTGCTTGAAATACTAATGTTAGAAGTTTGGTTTAATTGACTAAGCCCTGGCTCTTCTATAAACTTCACAAATTCTTTCCTAATTTCTTTGGTTACAATGGCCTGTGCAAGAAGTGGATCAGCAATCATCATTAAAATGTCATTATTCTATTCTGTGTGACTTCTTTCTTCAAACCTATATTTTATACCTGCAAGATGGAATTTTTGTGACAATTTCTGCAAAAGTGACAGGACTGTTGCAAAAAGGAAGTAGATGCTGAGGATACGAAGAGCTGTGGTCGACTTTGACTCTAGCCAAAGGGCTTCTATAATGGAACCGTACCTATTGATCTAGGACTTGTGATGTTTTCCCATTATCCACGCAATCCAGGACTCCTCTCTAAATCACTTAATTCACTCCTTTTAGGATTTCCTTTGCATCGCAGGACAATGGCATACCTTTCATACACCTACTCCTCTTCATATATTATCTGCTAATTAATGACCTTGGAAAGAGTTTCTCTGGTCTCCGCTAACTAATCAGACAACAGGGATTCCAACCTATTAGCCAGCACATTGGTGAATATCTCAGCATCAATATAGAACAAGTAGACAGGCCTTTGAGAGGCAAAATCAAATTTGTCTTTGTTAGGTTTCAAGTCAATGAAAGATGGGCTTCTATTGATTTTGAAATTTGCTGGGATTCCAGGAAACCAACTTAACAGGGTTGTGAGCCAAACCCTTACTCTATTTAATGCCTCAGTAAGGCTTTTCTTCCTGCTCTTTTAAGTCTTCTACCATTTTCTCACATATTCCTTCACATTTCTTTCTGTTAAGCTTTCCTAGCTGTTTTTCACCCAGAATCTGTATTACTGTTATGTCAGCTGTTAACCTTGGTGTGTAGTCTGAGCTTTTAAAACTTCTTTATCCATCCTATCAGTTTTGCCTAAAAGGGAATAACCACTTGCAAATGAAACACACTTTGTGATCACACCTCTGAAATATACCTTGTTTAACACACCTCAAAATAGCCCTCTAAATGTAGGAAATGGTGATTCCCTCTGTTTTGCTGAAGGCAAAAGTTGGTAATGGAACCATTAGGATCAAGGAAGGATTTTAAGCTCCTAAAACCTAAGTTCTTTCAAGGTTCAAAAAAACGAAAAGCTGTAATTCTAACAGTCTCTGTGTAAGTATTCCTTGGGTTTAATAAACTCTTTTTTTTTTTTTTTTTAACCTTATTTACATTAGTTTTCATCTTCCTTCTTCTTTACCGGACTGACTAGCTGGCATATAAGCCAGGTGTCCCGCTGCCCAGCCCCTCAGAAACATGACTTGGTAGATATTCTCACACTCTGCCTAACACATACCAACAGAATTAAATGTTTCACAATATAAAGAGGTGTTCCAAACTTTCTTTTATATCAGCAAAGGCAATAGGAAATCTTTGTGTGTATTGACCTAATGGCTGGCACATTCTTGCAGAAGAAGGGAAAGCTGTCCAACTTCTCCTCCTGCCTACAGGGGAGTCAGACCTCCTTCAAACCTCAGGATTTATGGGCTAGAGAAAAGGACAAAGAAGGAACACACTTGTATCCTTAAAGTACTTGTAGTTCTTCAGGAGCAAAGAGGCCAGCATTTTAATTACTGCTCCTGGGACCATGACTTTTGAACAGAAAATTGAAAAACAGTGCTGGAAACAGCGCTTCTGGGGTGGGAAAAGTGGGGTTGAAATGTCTCGGGTCTGTCTGCTCATTTTGTGGGCAGATATAGTTGGATGTGATCACCTCTTCTTCCTCTAATCTCAGCTGTCATACTTCTGCAGGGGAAAATGAGCTGTTTGGTGCTATTGAAAAAATGCATGGGTTTCTGTCACGAAGAGCTGGCTACAGGCTCCCACGCAGCGCAGAGGCAGGGAACTCATGCCCCAGGATGGCAGCATGGCACTCACTCCCTGACCTTCAGCGGAAAGCTTCTAGCTCAGTGTCTTGGCTCTTCGAACTCGCCATTTCGTAGCACCTAAGTCCTCGTGGGCTGATTGCTAGGTTTACTTTGGTTTCTCCCTTCACTTCTGATTGTCCTTTCCCTCTGATCAGTGCTCCCCTCTTGTTTTGCTGAACTCAGTGCTCATCTCTCATAGAAAGTAAGTGGAATATTTCCTTTTTCACAGTTTAATGATTCCTGTTAAGTGCTCATTTTCTTTCCATTGGTACAGTGTGATACACAGCATAGCGCAAAACCCATGGGTGCTAGAGTGGAAGCTCATAGATGACTGCAATGTGTATGAGGTGCCCCACCTACAAATACCCAGGAAATTCTCTTTCTCAAGGGTTCCCTTTGTGGGAATTTAACACTTTTTTAAAAAAGATTTCCTCCTTCTTTATGTCAGTCTTGTCTGGGATTTCTTTCAATCCACTGCTATTTCTTCTCTCTCAATTCTCCAAATTATCTATTTTTTCAGGTCCTTGCTTTCAAGCTCCTGAAGTCTCTTATCTGTATCAGTAACTGTATCTGAATGCTTGTTTAAGCCTGCCTCAACTTCAGTCACTCCACCTTTTATTGTAATTCCCTGAAAGAGGCTTGCATCAAAGCTTCCATTGATGTTAGCTCAGACAGTAATTCTCTAATGTCTGCCAATCTTCCTCTGCTGTACTTTGTTTGCAGCGCAGCATTAGGCCTCTGGGACCTCCTGGGGTCCCAGTGCTTCTCTCTGGCTGCTTGCAAAGACATGGGTAATATCAGAAGTGCACCTCTGTACAAGCATCCTGGCATCAGGGATCACCAAATATTTCTAGGTGGATATTTTAAAGATATTTTTCATTCTCAAAAAATCATTAAAAATGGCATACTGATAGCTGCTTTGGATAACTACCATAGCCTTCAAGACAATACCCTTCATTCTAAATAGCCTCTCCTATCCATTTTTCTTTTTACGTTTCTGAACTTTTCAGGCTTTAACAGAGGGTGAGTTCAGCCCCTCTGCTCCAGTTTGGGAACACATCACTTCTACATGCAGATAATATATAATATAGAATTACTGAGGGAGAGGTATCACCAGTCCCAACCCCGCTTATCATTTAAAGGGGTCACCCAGCCCCAGGTCTACAGGCTCAAGCTTCTCTTTTTGCCAAGAAACAAATTCCCATGATCAAGCTTATTTCTCATTCATGCCTTTCCTGTCATATGAATATGGAAATGTGCCTAGACATGCATTCTGCATTTCTTTGGAGACAGTCTATACCTCCATCCTTCCTCCTAGTTATGCTTCTAATGCAGGGTAGAAGAAGTGCCGCCTTTTTCCTCCCCTGCCCTCTCTTTGCTCTTTTCCAACTACCACTGCAAAAGTTTTTTGTTAGCAACTTGAAGCAGTTGTACTCAGTCTGACACTGCTCTCTTCTCAGCTTCTTTTACAGTCAGTACCTGCCCAGATTGAAAGCACATGTCCCATCCACTGACGAGGCTGCCCTGTGCATTCCCTGGCCGAAGTGAAAAAATATATATGTAGTTACCCAATGTTGCAATGCTCGGGAAAACAGGATGTAAAATGTGGAACTAGGAAATTCTGAGGAGGGATGTGAATCCTAAATCCCATCTTCCTCTGGATTTTGCATGTCTCTGTGTGAACTACACAAAGTTTGCAGAGGATTAATTTCCTGAAACACTTACCTGGAGACAGATATCCATAGTGTCCAAGAGCCCACCACAGAGCCTGCTGTGAAAACTGTGCAGGAAAACATCAAAGTTGTCATCTGCTATAAATTGCCCCTGTGGTGGATGTTACCTCATGCACTGAAGCGACTCTGGCACCAAGGGCAAAATGTCCAGGAGGGCTCCCATGTAGGGCAGAGAAGCCGGTAACATGAGGAACACCCCACACTGTGCTTTGAGGGAGAGCCCAAACTCTCACACAAGTCTCAGCTCACGTTGCTTTTTGGATGGTTTGGTTGCTCCCATGCTCCCTGTCATGGGAACTGTACAGACGGCCTAAAAGAGAGAGTTCTGCACAGGTGATATTATTTCACTCTAAATTAAAATGTGGAAACCCCTGTCACTTTCTCTGGAGATGAAGAAATCAATCAGCAATCCTTGCCCTCCAAGAACAGAAATGTATGAAACTATTTCCTCTGCTTTAATCTACAGGGGTATCTGTACATTCTGCTCTTGATTTTTTTGTTCACTTCTCTCCTTGCCCAATATCTCATAAGCCTGATTTAGGTGCTAATATGCTGCAGTGAGTTCCCATCCCCAGGCAGCTTCATCATCTCCGAGCTGTGCAGGCTTAAACTCTTAACCTGTCATAATACCATGATTAAGACCCATCATACATTTGAACAGTTTGAAAGCCCATCTCTGCTTCACCACTGGACGCTCACTCTCTCTCACTCACTGAAAAGCAAAATCAATTGCCCCCCACATGAAACAGAGGGAACCCAAGTGGGCAGTTTCCATGGCATTTTACAATGTTGTAGCCTGGCTCCCTGACCATGTTTATTTTATACGTCTAAGTCTGCTTTTCACAGCCGTGCTGGTCTTTGTGGGTGAAACAGAATAAATTCCTTTTTCTCCTTCACACTGCTCATAATTTCAAGTGACTTTAAATGACCATAAACTTACATTGTGGTATTACACAGGTCCTTATGACTTTTAGATCACAATGCAGCACTTTGTATCACTCATGTTAAAATCTGTAAGTCATAGGTCTTCCCAATACGTTATTTGGCATTTGGGTATTCCTAAAATAGCCCCATTTACAGTAATCATAAGGACTGAATAGATACATAGTTTCTAATCTAAGAAGGTAAACTATGGTGAGTCGTGAGACCATGAAAGCTCACTAGAATGTTACGGGTAGCACAGGACTTGCTTGCAGAAAGGATTTCTTGCTTTCTGCTGTACAGTCTCAGAGGGTGTGTGCATGTGTGTGTTAGTTATCTTCCACCTCCCTGTACAATAGAGTAAAAGCAGTTGAACAGTAGTAAGCCTGGATGCTCACTGCCAGACAAAAGCTTAAACGAAATCAGAGGAGGAAAGCCATGGTTCTGTACTAAGCACAGACGGTAGATATGCTAAAACAGAGTATTTACGGGAGCCAAACAAAAATAACAGCATATGTAAAAAGCCTCTCCTTTTTTGCAGCTCACATCAGTTCGATTTCTACCTTGCCCTCAGTGATCAGGAAGAAAAGAGCTCCCATTGTTTAGTGACATTTCCGAATATTTATAGTTCTCTAGTAGTAACCTTTTGTTTGGTATGTAGTGGAGTTTGCACAGCATGCTGAGTATGTCATTAAACATTTGCCTGTAGATCTGAGTGTTAGCATCAATGACAGAGTTTCCTAAACATGTCACATTTTCTTTGGCTGTCATGAAAAATTATAGCTACTGTGACTCACACTTTAATAGCAGCTATTTGTGATATTTTAACCTAATGTACAGCCCCAGAGGAGAAACAACAGACACAATAAAGCATCTGCCAGTGACTTGCTCAAACGAAGGGACTCCGAGCATTATTAGGATGCCAAATTAAAGAGAAAAGGCTCTTGCGTCAAATGCCAAAGGGTCTCAGTGTTTGTTAACTTCACTGCAATTTATGTCTTATCTCTGAAAGCCTATAAAAAGAAAGAAAAAAATTCCTTTCCTCTCTGTTGTCTTATTCTCTCTGCTTAGCTGCATAGTTCTTGGGATAGGAAGGGTTAAATGCTTTAAAAAATCCTCACACTGAATCATTATGGTTTTTATTTTTAACCATTAAAACACTTAATGGGAAAGATTACCTTCTAGTGTATATTAGTAATGTTATTTTTTTTCAATGTAAATTTTAAAAAGTAACACAAGAATTGAATGATATGGGTATTTTGGTTGCCATATGGAAAAAAGACATTTATGTTACATTTCTCCATCTTTTCTCGTAATCATCATGCTCTTTTCTGTAAGAGAAAGCCAAAAAAATGAATATTCCAGGTGTCTCTAACCAGGAAACTGTTCTTTTCATGTTCATATGGATTCTTTCCTTGTTTTTGCCAAAAATTTTTGTGCCATCATTACATAAACCAGGCAATTTATCCATTCCCTAATTCATCCATCTGTAAAATGAGAATAGAAACACTTGCCTCCTTCCTAGTTAAATTCAGCCTTGTTTGGAAGTGTTTTAAGAACTTGGAGGGAAGATGAAATAGTTGCATGAATGATATGTTCTTGATTTATATGCATTCAGAGATTTACACCATATGATTAGGATGACAACACCAAAAACCGAGCTCCAAAGGAAACACTAATAACTGCCACGGACAGCAGCCAGTTAACAGATTTTCCTGTGATGGAGCTCTTGAAGACTATTTTGAAAGCACAGATGAATACATCATTCTGGAGCAATATCATCAGCCACCTAGACCTCTTTGCCTCAGAATAAAGGAGCCACTGTATGCTTTATAACAAAGGACCAAACTCTGCAGTCCCATGTGTGGCTTCACTGTATATGATTTTCTTTAAAATATTTGTTTCCCCACAGGAAAAAAAAAATCCATGAAATGTGATGTTGTTTTTGCTTGTCCTTGTGGACATTCAGTAAATCAGACCACATTGCAGCAGCTGTGTTCACATTTCAACATAAAACTGTGGTAACACCTAAGCAGCTTTGTGAAATATGTTCTCAATAAACAGGACTGAAAAGTTGCTATCTGAATTAAAGAACAGAACAATCTTAAGGAAACGTAGATTCTCTTTTCAGACCTTATTGCCCAATGTATTGTTTTTGTTAGGCTGACACTTGCAAATTTGTAAGATTTCCTTGGGAATTTGTTGATTGCACTCTTTAAGCAAGGCACTTAAGCAAGATTTGCAGGAAAGGAAGAGTTTAGCTGAGATCATCTTCCTAATCACCCACAGGCTGCATGTTTTGTTTCCATTGACTGCATCCACCCCTCTGAAACAAGCCTCATGTTTCTATCAGATGTGTTAGCACAAGTACATCCATCACTGTGTCCTTTACCTTTTCATTGTAATGCAACTCTTGATCCTTCCTATCAGAAACACCAACAGGCATTTCTGCCTGATAATGGTATATCTGGATGAGCACTATCATACACTAGTTTTTGTAAGAGGATTATGAAGACAGAGCTGAAGTTTTTTATTATAGTTTGATCACAAGGAACATGTGTGAATGTTACATTTCTCTCCTCAAAATGTAAATGGAGTTAGCTACTACAACTGAAGGATTGCAGCTGTCACACTTTGCTATAAGATCATTCAGAGGCAGAACTAAGAATCCTACTAAGATTTTCCTTTCAAGCCAAGACTGCAAAAAAGGAAAGAGTACAATCTCAGTGTCAGATCTCTTCAAAACAGGTGTTTCAACGCTTTGTAGTAAGATGAACAGGAATTTGGCACCTAAATCTAATGGACACAAAAACGTACATCCAAGAAAAGTAGAAGCTGTCCTTATGTAGGGCTCCACTTTTTGATCTCAGTCCCATGACAAGTCATATTAGCAGTCACATCAGCAATGCAATCTCCCACTGGTTATGTTCTGGGCTAGGATGATGTCCATGTCAAGGACTGCAAGCGTTCTTCAGAAGACACCATCAGGATGGCCTTGCTCTCACACAGCAGTACAGACTCACTGGGATTCAGTTTAAAGCAAAGTTCAGCTAGCTCTAGTCCATAGCTCAGTAGCAAAGTGTAAGTTCAATGTGAGTTGTTATTGATCCAAAACTTCCTGCGAGTTGGACATTTCTCCATCTAGAATGAAAAGAGAGGTAACACAACA
The DNA here is from genome assembly GCF_963210335.1 of Falco punctatus. Lineage (NCBI taxonomy): Eukaryota > Metazoa > Chordata > Aves > Falconiformes > Falconidae > Falco > Falco punctatus. Next base: position 50,418,668 of record NC_137585.1, read on the forward strand.
CTCGAACCAAATTTATAAACTGCGCTTTTACTTTTAAACACATTCAAATGTTGTGAGAAGGTGCATGCGGAGCTAAGCTGTGTTGCTAGTGAAGGACAGAGGAAGGGGGAGGAGGAGGGAGGGAGGTTACAGAAGGAAAAGCAATCTACAGCAAAGTGGAAGAAAGCATAAACCATCCTGATTTATACTTTTTCTCCACCCCTTCTGTTGATTGCTTTTCCTTCTAGAGACACATCTTTTCTCTTCTTCTACAAGTTGTGATGTGAACTGATTTACACTGCCTTTCCAACAGATAGTTAACCCACCCTCCTATTCAAGAAAAAATATTAAAAAATTAATAAACTTTACCTTGTTCAACTAGCTCTATTTCTCTTCACCAGCTGTTTTTTTTTTATTATTATTTCATGCCAATCAGCTATGTTTTTAATATATAAAACACCATTGGTTTTGTCGTTATAACTAGTAATAATAATAAGTATTCAATATTGGCTTAAGTGAAGCACACAGCAGTAGGTACCTGGAAAATGTCAGGCATAAACGAGCCTTAAATTGTTCTGTGTTTAGCAGTAGTGTGCAGGAGTGCATGTCAGCTGTGCAGTGGGTAGAGTTGTGTAACACAGAGGTCAATTTCTTCCCTGTTTAACAACTCTGATGATATAAATCGTTCTTCCTTTTTGCAGGAGGAGCTGAGAAAAGGCAAAGGAGTCTCACAAAGCTTCCCCGGCCTGGCTCCCACACCTCATTAGGGCAAGAGGGCAAAAGGGTCTATGTGAGCAAAACCACATCCTTGCAGGCAGCAATGACGAGTCCCCTCCTGAAAAAACTGAAGCCAGCCCCGTGATCCACAGTGCAGCCAGGTGGGAAAAGGAAGGACCCAGGTGGCCATGGCCTGGGTCTAGAATGAGCCAAACCCTGTAGGAGCTCATTTTTGCAAGCATGAGATTGACTTGCATGTTTGAAATGCCATTTTTCTTTGTAACAGTTGACATAACGCTGCATATAAACACTTCAAAGATACAAGGAGTAGTGACTACTTGTGGCATATGTGAGAAGGAAATTTCCAGAGTTAAAGACAAAACATTGCATTTGTTGGCAAATAATTCCACAAGGATCACATCTGGAAAGGCTGCAAAACAGGACAAAAAAAGCATTCCTCTATTTTCTAACCAACCTTTTCTGATAAATTCTTCAATTGTATAGTAACTTTTTAATATAGCATCAATATTTGAGAAGCCCAGATGTTATGCAATGCCAACTACCGTGAGTCACTGTTTCCAGTGGTGAATGCCAATTGGCATTAGTTTCTATCAGAAAAATGGTACCCCTTCATGGTGCTCCTGGTGCTGACAAGGCCAGTGGGGTTCTTATTTCCCTTCACGTCACCTTTCCTTTGTAAACAACCATCTCCCATCCTCCACCAGCCCCTGTGAGGTTTCAGATGTGGCAGTAGAGGTGAAGCATAGGACAGCAACTGCAGCTCCTCTTCTTAGGACAATGGAAACAGCATTTTCCCATTCACGCTGATGTGGCTGCCAGGCTGAGGTTCCTTTCAGCAGGAACCTGCCACCCTGATGCTCTGGGCAGCAATGAGGTGGCTTTCCTGGCTCTTTGTTGTCTGCTTCCAGACCAATGACTGCCTTCAACTTGCTGAGCACTTGCAGACCATCTGCATTGGACCTTGCCACTTTTCAACCTGCTGAGGCCTCACGAGTTTCCATCGGAGCCTCTGCTTGCTGCTGGTGATGAAAGAAAGGATCTGGATGGCTCTTGTTTCAATCCCAGTAAATATGGTACCATTTTTCCACATCAACTCCCATGCCCTGTTGGCCTTTTAATGTGAGGTCCTTTGGGGCACTAACTCTCTGTTACAGAGACCTAATAGAGCGCCCAGCTGACAGAGCTGCGCTGTCTGCTAGGGGTATCCAGGAATGCTAAGAACTTAAGAGCAAGAATAAGATTTTCTGTCTGATGCTCACGTGGAAACAAAGACAGTTTTTCAAAGGTCTCTCTCTGAAGCCTGCACCAAAGTGACCTGTCAGGATTTCAACTAAACTTGACATTCTGGCAGTGTTCTTCAGCTAAGAACTGAGAAGGTTGGATTTTGTCAGAACTTGACTTGAAAGGGTTTTCAACAGTTCCGTTTCTTATTCCCTTCCGGCAAGAAAAAAAAAACTTTTTACATGTGGGAACCTTGTGAAGCAGAGAATCCAGCTTTTACACTGCTTTCCCCCTTGGCCACAAAGGGCACAAGAGTAACTCAGTCCGTATCATGGCCTCAACACCATTTGTGTTTAGAAGAGGGGTTGCTCACTGTCCCTGCAAGAATGCTGTGTCATTTCTCAGCCTGTCTTTATCTAGATGCTATAATAAAATAATATTCAGTCTGAGTCTGCCTGAAACTCCTATCCCCACCTTTTAGCAGAAACAGTGTATTTTTAATACAAAATAGACGCCTCATCTTTGCCCTTAGGTAAGTGATATGGTATGAAGTGAATAGGTAATTTAACATTTCTTTTGTGTTCTATATTATAGCATAAGGTATCAGCAACAATACCCTGGCACAATAGTACTGACACCTTTGAAAATGGTTTTGTGCTGGCCCACCCACCATATTTTCCTTCCATGAAAGAAAAATACTGTGAAGCCACTTAGGAGGAAATGAGTTCTGGAGGTAGTTAATCATTTGTGCAGGTCCAAGGTGTGGGATGGGAGATAGGATTCACAGGCAGCACACAGCAGCAAGGCACTGAGAGACTGTATTCCGAGTGCCATTAATTTGCATTGAGTACACAGGGCTAGGGGAAGTGGTCTAGTTAATTAAACCATCTCACTGAAATGGATTCAAAAGAGGTTTAGTTTAGCATTAAAATCAGCTTTAGCCTACATTCCACATGAGTTACACTGAGATAATTTATTCTATATCTGAAGAAGTTCAGCTATAGATTATGCAGTACTGATGGTTTTATAGAGCAGAGTTACTTGTATAAATGTTCCTCAATATCTGTATGCTGGTTCCTCTCGTTTCGTTCATTAGAAAATGTCAGTAGAGACAAAAAATTAAAGAGTGAGATTCATGGAAAGCTGATTGTTGTGAGAGACAGAGGTGAAGTGACCCACTGGAAGCCTGCAGTAGCTTTTCACCTCCAGGTATCTGCAACAAAAAATACTGGAGTTTGTTAATGTCTATTTATTGCTGTGTGTTCACCCAGTAAATCACAATGCAAGCCAGTGGGATTAGCTCAGACTTACGCTGCTGGGAGTGCTGAAGAACACTGATGAGCCAGGTAGAGGAAGTCAAACCAAAGTAACATCTGTTTGATCAACACCTGTCTCTATTCACTTTTATTATCTTCATCACATTCCCTATACAATAAAACGGGTGTTGTTTGTGTGGATAATACAAAAGGGAGAGGAGTCCACTATGTACACAGATGGTAGTCCTTCATCTCAAATTAAAATTATCATCCTTTGGTAGCCCGAAATTTGTTTAAATGAAAGCAATAAAGCCCACAGGAGTGCAGGGAACAACCGTATTGTTGCATGGCTCCCCTGTTTTTTTAGACAATGGAAGTTTATCTTTAATTTAAGTATTTTTTTAATTTTAATTTCATCTGAGCTTTTACCATCTGTGTATGCACTGAACTCCACCCCGTGCTTTACAAAGCTCTTAGTCTCTCAACCTGGGATCTAGAAATTAGACAAGCTGGAGAGATATTCAGCAGAGCTGATCAAAACTGACTTTAAAGAAAATTTGAATAACTAGGAAGTGAAAGAGCTATTCAGTGTGAAGTTGCACGGACTCGTTTTGCAATATCTGAAAAAATCCACTAAAGAAGAATGAATACCACAAATACATTAGAATAATTTGTCTATAATCCCATGAGTTACTATAGTTTTTAAAGAAGAATATGTCTAACTGAAAGCATTACTGAGTACATAAAAGCTTGAGCTCACAGTCAGATTTATGGTCAAGGGAATAATCATCTTTGTAGTCCCTGGAACTTTTCTGCTACTGTGACCTGGGAGCATTTGGGAGAATAAGATAAATCTTAAATCTTATTAGTGTTTGTAGGACTAGCTCCTGAGAAACCACAGTCACAGAAGAACTGAAGATGTCCAAACCACACAGTGCAAACACAGTTTGTTTTGTACTCATGGAAAGTCTCTGTATGAAAGTATTTTCTCACTTCTGTTATTCAGTGTGTGAGGCAGTACAGGGATGAGCAGCAATCAAGCTACTGATGTTACAAGTGCCTGTTACAGAGGATTGGCACGACGTCCTATTCCTAAGCATAACAGCTGCCAACACAGGGAACACTGGACACCCAGCAACTTACGGGAAATCAAAGTCTGAGGCTTTGTTAGTAAGTATATCAAGTTTTTATCACACCCTCCGCACTCTGTAGTTATCCTGCCACCTAGCATTTCAGCTTACTTTGTTTTCAACACTTGTATTCCTACAACATACCCTTTGTAATTAACATGTGTAGATTACAAACTAGCACAATCATGGTATCAACATGTCAAACAGGGTTCCGAAACAGGGCATGACACACCAATGCATGAAAATGGGATATTTTGCAAGAAATTGTCATTCAGATCAAAGAGATGGAAAAGAGGTGATCTATTAAACAATGATTTAGAATCCATACTTTAAATGTTTGTCTACCAATATCTCCCTCAAAAGCATGCATTGCTTTTCAGTACACAGTTCCAACATGCAATTTCAATGCACATAAAATTGCTAATGAGAAGCCATATACTAATAGAAGAAAAGTAAATTCAGATGCGAGTTAGCTGACAGGCCACAAAATGCAAAGCAACCAGAAAAAGAATCATCAATTTTGTTTCTCTTTGTGATGTTTCCTTCACATGTAATAACTGGCTTTAGTATCCTGAAACAGACAGTAAAACAGATACCTACAAAACTGACTGCAGATAGGTGAAGTGTCATTAATTAAGCAATAATACCCTTTGAAATCAGTCATTACCAGCAGGTTTTGGTTATGAGCCATTAATATTTTAACTAGCAAGTCATTAATAGTGGTAATAACCTATTCTAAGGGTATTATTGCTTGAATAAACTCTTTTTAATGATTTCAAACCTTCTGAAAAGCTTGGTCTGTTTTAACTTTAAATTTTGATCCTTTGTAGCGCCTCTGCCTGAAGAGCTATTTCTATTCACACAGAAATACAAGCATTGCTACAAGTACACAACACAATCTTGCATGGAATTTGTTCACAAAGTGTGTGGCAAAAGGTCTCCCCTGCCTGTATTATTATATCTGTGATGTTGATTTTCAGTTATGGCTTCTCTCATCTGCCTTCTTTCTTTTCTGATGACTGCTCTATAGCTTGCCTTGATCAGGGAGACCTCAGATACTTCAGTCACAGCCTCTAATCCCATCTCTTGCATCAAGCTGTGACTCTCTTTTGATTTACCTAGGTGTGTACAATTACTCTCAGATGAGCTTCTGAGGGGCAGAGATATAGTTTAGTCCAGGCAACATTATTTTTGTGCCTGTACACAGAGCAAGCCTAATATTTAGACTCTGTCCCTCTATACCGATTAAAATACTGGAATTTATTTTACAGATATCTCCCAACAAGGTTAAATCATACAACTCAGGAGAAATAAGTTGACACAAAAATGTATATTTCATGAGAATAGTCCCAGGTCTATATCATGTTCATATGAATATAGCTAGAGATAGGAAAGACCGATAAGATAAGACATAAAGAGCCTGTTACCCCTCTGGAAAGCAGAGATCACTTTCCCTCAGGAGACACAGTATTTCCTAACTTTGATTCTATCAGGCTAGCCAGGAAAGAAATGCTATCTGGTTTATGACAGTCCAGAATTCCCATCTCTAAGACCATACTGGAAATCTAACTTTTTAAGCAGTGAACCCTTTCCTTGACTCAACAAATATATAAAAAAGGCAACAGACAAAATCCTGACTTTAATATTTGTACACTAGAGAAACAGGGTCCAACACTGTCTAGAAAGCAGAACCAGCAGTAGACAGATAGCATCATGGTGAAGCATATCAGATTTTCTCGTATTTTCACATTTTCATTTCCTCACCCTCATTAAATTATAGTCTGTCTTTATAACTGGCCATTTTCCCCTATATATTTACAGGAGTTAAGTCTTTGTACGTCATCCGTTTCCAGAAACATACAATGCCACCTTTCAGATTTGGCCATTCTTCTGAATTGTCAAGAACAGTAAGTCTTCTGGTGGGCAGGTTTTCTATTGAGGCTCCATCCCACAATATTTTAATACTAAATATCTTTTGTGTCGGGCCTGACAATTTCTGAGGGTGGAATTGCTGCCAACCACAAACCAACAGCACCCTGGGTGGGACTCTGCTGAGGAGCCAGGTGAGTAATCTCAGTCACTTCAGCATCTCATAGTGAATAATTTCACACCAAAATGTAAGAATGTGTGTGGTGTCTTCCAGATATACTGAATATACAATAAATTATCATCATCTGCCTCCCAAAGCACTGCTTGTGTGCATTATGAATGTACTTTCCAAGAAAAAACACAAAAGCATGAATTAACTGGTATATTGGACCTTTGGGAATAGATTTGCCATTGAACACAAACAATGCAAATGTCTTCACTGGCCCTTTTCATGCTACCTCAGAAGCCCAGGTAACAGCAATGTCTGCCAGTGAATCCACAACTTTATTTATTGTATTCAGCTTTTGATGCTCCACTTCTTCCTAAGGATACAGCAGTCACCCAGAGCCTACAGGAGAGGTCTGTTCCCAGATTCTCCCCATTTGGTCCTTATTACCAATGGCCATAGCGTGCCTTTTTCTGATCCCTTCTCTATCTGTCCTTTTTAAGCAAGGTTTTTCAAAGATAATAGCTGCATTTTCAGATAGAAACAAATCAGCTCATACATAGGTAACAGATGATGTATGAGAGGTTTGTAAGTTTATAAACAACAGTCAGAAAAGCTATCCAGTAATTATTATAGTGGGAGAAAGGGGTGGTTTAAAAGACTGGTAATATGACAAGGAATTTCACTTCTAGACCATTAGTTCTAATGTCAAGTCAATAGTGACCAAAGGGCATTACTGTGTCCTGCTTGGACACGCTGTTCGGTGGCTTGCACTGAAATGTCGACAGGTAAAGTCAGTGACAGACTTGTACATTTAGAAGTGGGAAAACCCACAAAATTTCTTCATTCTTTGCTTTTCTGCTAGGAAATACCAAAGCTCTTCCCATTCCCGTGCATCTGACTTTTTGCTTTATAGAAGGAATTACTTTATGGAAAGAAGCCTTCATTTTCAGGCCTAGAAACTTAATCACTGAGGAGCTATGGGTTCTGGTTGAATAAGTAGAAGTCTGTTCTTGCCATTTCCTATAGGACTGGCTGTGGTTTCACCCCATGGTTCTGTGTATGTCTCATTGATATGCTAATCCAAGACTGAGAAAGCCATCGTCATAAAGATTAAATACAGGTAGCAACACAGCAAACATAACCAAATACAGGATGGGGAAGCCTCATTGCTGAAGTTCATTCCTTCAGGTAATGGTGGAGCTGAAAATTTGTGAGGATCCAAAAGCGATTGTACTAAACCTAAACCTGTTGTGGGGGAGGGGCGGGAGGACGGGCAGAAACCAGCAAAGAGAGGCCAGGGTAACAGTGAGGTTTGGCTTCTCTCCTTTCTCTGTTTTTGCTGGCTAGAAGAGGCTCTTAGTTGCCATGGCTGCCCAGAACCAGCGATGCAACTCACTGAAAATAACTCCCACTGCTCAGAAAGATACAGATCTTACAGGCTGGGCAGAAATGAAGACATTCCTTCTATTATTTACCCCTTTTCTAGCCTCCTTCTCCAGAAATACTCCCAGAACTAAAAAGGGACTTTAAAGCAGCAGATATTTCATGATAATTTACACCTAAGCTCCATTAGACACACTGAGATTTGCTGCCTCCCACGCACAGAACCCTGGAACCAGGACATAACTCTATGGCAGCCCACTCTGAAGGCTAGCCCCAGGAAGGCTTTTTCAACTCACCATATACATTAAGTTTAGTTAGTCAGAAAAAGCATTACATATTTGATGGGAAAGGATCAGGATTTACCTCAAGAATAAAAAGAGTGATAAGTATGTATAAATAAGAAATAAGATTTGAAGTGCATCTGTGATACAGTAGCACCAATGAATCTTGTCCTGTATCAGCCTGCTCAAGGCCACCTTTGCACGGCAAGACAACAGCAATGCTATAAACATTAACCGTCCCTGCAAGATGTGTTGAGATCTGCAGGGAAAAGGCATGTCTGTTGGTGCAGCATATTCTCATTATGAGTTTCTCTGTTACACTGCATAGGTAGGGCATTCAGTGCATAGCAGTGAAGTAAACAGAATTTCCAATTTTCTTTTTAGTTCACCTTTACAATGATGCTGTCAACTGGAAATGAAAAAGGAAGGAGGCAATGAAGCAAGAATATTCAACCACAGCTGAGAAGGGAAAACGTAAGTGTAAATGCCAGCTGCAGGTACAGAGGAAAAGAGAAGTACACTTATAAATATATCAATGGGGAAAAAAGGAGAAGGGCGGGGGAAGGTGGGGGGTGTGGGGGTGGGGAAGCAAGAAAGAAAAAGATGCTTTAAAAATAACCAAGCACAAAAATGCCTGAGAGTCTGGAAGATACTGTTGGGTTTTAATCTATTTTTCACAACAGAATAACAGATAGGAAAGCTGAAGAGCTATACAGGCATAAGACTACGCAAACTTGTTATACTTTCCACCAGTCATGAGTATTTGGTTGATGTGGCAGTGTGCATCACTGTTGGAGGGTGACTGTGGGACTTATACTTTGGACATAGCACCTAGCAGCCTAGCTGTTTGTATATGATTTCAGTGTAATCTTTAAGTAAATTATCTTTGTAAAAACTTCACTTACTAGAAAAGGGAAGAGATTACTTACTAAAAACTTGAGCTATGTTTACTTTGCAAGAGCTACCAGACAGCTTCAAGTTAAAATTACTGCCTGACCATGCTACTATCTGCAGGCCTCAAGTTACTCTGTACATTTTATGACATAGACCCATTTTATAGAGAGACTATGTAGTTTGCTGAGTGCATATGAGTAGGCTGGGGTTTAGCAGAAGACTGGATACACTTTGCTGAAGACATAAACTATTGATCATCTACTAGATCACCTGGCTTTTTTCCTGCTTCCATCCCACTTTCTTTAGTGGTTTCCACAGCTTTAAAATTGTCTGATACTAATGCTGGTAACTGGAGCAGAAGCAGCTCTCACTGCTGCCGAGTACTCACGTTACTTTAT